>NC_079454.1:3491478-3506478 GCF_903798145.1 Danio aesculapii
TTAACTCATTTTAAACTGACAGAGTGTGTCTGCCTCATGAACACTGCTAGGATTTGCTATTTAAACAGCGTGGTGCAAAACGTCAAGATGACTCTTGCGATGAGCTGAAACTAGCAAACAACAATTGCGTCGCGCCGCAATGCGCCGGGTGTGTGATAGGGCCCAAAAAGTAGAATAATATAAAGACAAAATGTCAGTTTGCAACATCAAGCAGCACAAAGAGCTGTTTTTAACATCTAACAATCAATGGAAGCGGAGGTCTCCAGCCAAAAAGCTTCCAATGACTCCGCTCGTACATCACGAATAAGGTCAATAGTGTAGAAGTATGTGATTTCAGACGCAGCCAATATGTAAATAGTTGTGAGAGCAGGCTGTAAATGTTGTGTGGTGTTGTATGGATGCTGGTTTCTTCACTCTGTTGTTTTTGCCTGATGTCACTCAGTCAGGCAGAGGATGTGGGATGTGTGTGTGTGTGTGTGTGTGTATTGTTTGCAGCTCTGCTTGAGTTGTGGTGTTCGAGCTGAACTTCCGCTCCTCCTCTTCCTCCTGTCTCAGTCGTCTGTATTCTCCAGCCATCAGCAGGCCCATCAGCGGGCCATCAGCGGGGCCACAGGGATCTCCATCAGGCCTCCGCGGGACCATCTGTGGGCCTCAGGTAAGCAGAAGATGGCCCAAACACTGCAGGAGTTCACACACGCTCTGGAGGAGAAACATCTGCCCCGAGTGCTGCACATCCAGTCCGGCATATACTACCAGGGTAAGAGGAGACGCTCACATTATTATTATTATTTTAAATTACGCTTTTTAAGTATATTGGGGCAAATCTGGACAACCCCAATGTTGGGTCATTTTTTTCAATTAAGTTTAAATTATGCTTTTTAACCCAACATTTTTAAAATTATGCTTTTTAAATACATTGGGTGAATATGGACAACCCCAATGTTCCGTTTTAGTTTTGTTTTGTTTTTTTTCAATTAAATTTAAAGGACGCTTTTTAACCCAACAGTTGGGTTTGTTCAACAGGGAAAGAGGAGACACTCATGTTATTTTTTTATTTTTTTATTTTTATTTTTTATCACGCTTTTTAAATACATTGGGGTCAATTGTGGACAAACCCAATGTTGGGTCATTTTTTTCACTTGCATTTAATTATGCTTTTTTGACCCAACAGTTAGTTTTGTCCAACAGAGTAAGAAGAGACACTCATATTACTTTTTTATTATTTTATTATTATTCTTTTGTAGTAAATTTGGTCAAATATATGATGCTTTTTAACTCAATGTTGGGTCATTTTTTTCACTTACATTTAAATTATGCTTTTTTTGGACCCAACAGTTGGGTTTGTCCAACAGGGTAAGAGGAGGCACTCACATTACTTTTTACTTTTATTATTATTTAAGTAAATTTGGTCAAATATATGATGCTTTTTACCTCGGTGTTGGGTCATTTTTTTCACTTACATTTAAATTATGCTTTTTTTGACCCAACTGTTAGGTTTGTCCAAAAGAGTAAGAGGAGGCACTCACATTACTTTTTTACTTTTATTATTATTGTTTAGGTAAATTTGGTCAAATATGTGATGCTTTTTAACTCTGTGTTGGGTAATTTTTTTCACTTACATTTAAATTATGCTTTTTTTGACCCAACTGTTGGGTTTGTCTAACAGGGTAATAAATGACCCTCACATTACTTTTTAATCTTTTTATTATTATTATTATTCAAGTAAATTTGGTCAAATATATGATGCTTTTTAACTCAATGTTGGGTCATTTTTTTCACTTGCATTTAAATTGTTTTTTGACCCAACAGTTGGGTTTGTCTAAGAGGGTAATAAATGACCCTCACATTACTTTTGTACTTTTATTATTATTATTCAAGTAAATTTGGTCAAATATATGATGCTTTTTAACTCAGTGTTGGGTTTGTCCATATTCGACCTAATGTTGGGTTACAACAACCCAGGATTTTTAAATTTAGCAATAAATATGAGAAAACAAAAGCACAAACCGCTATTAAACACATGTGAGGTGTTGGTGTGTGTGAATGTTAAGGGTATTAGACGTACATCACTGACTGGAATATCTGCTTATTTAAATTCTTGAGGGTTTTTAATTGTTTTATGTTCAATCAACTTAGATTGGTCAAAACTAATTAACTAGCTTAATTCCTTCATGTTTTCCCAACACAAATTGATTGTGTGGAACACACCGTTTATTACAGTGTTTGATAAATGTGTTTATGTGCTGAGTTTGGAAGGCATGAATTAAGTACACTGGAAAAAAGATTCAAAGTTGATTTGTTGGATTTACTCAATTTTTTAAGTTAATTTATTTGGGCTGAATTCAAATAAATAAAGTTGAACATTACTCAATTTAATTTGTTTAAATTCAGCCCATATAAAATGTTTACAACAATTTTGCAGAATTCTTTTTTTTTTTTTCAGTGTAGAGGAGGAATCAAAGGATATATTGATCATGAAATGATAATGAAATAACAGCAATAATAGACGCTGATGTCTGCTGCTGATCGCTCTGATTCAGCTATTCACTTCATTAATGTGTTTGTAAAAGATCCGTCTCACTTTACTCGTCGTTTTTATTGACGCAAATTATTGTTTGCTGTTGAAAGTCAATTGAAATGATCAAAAAGTATTGTAGTAGCTTCACTGGAATATTAAAATATAACCTGAAAAGTTGATGTTTTCAAGGTTTTTCTATCTAAAGAAGGAGTTTTGGGTTTCATTCGTTTTATTTTTAAGAAGGAATATCACAAGTGCAATTCTGGTATGAGCTCATGTAAAAATGGCTCCACTGCCAAATTGCCTAAAAGGTTGAAATTATATTTTTTAATAATTTTTAATCAGTGCTGCTTTTTAAAAAATGTAGGATTGTTGTAAATATAGAAAAAAAACTGTTGGGTTAAAAAGCATTATTTAAATTTCATTGAAAATGTTTGTTTATATTTGACCCAACGTTAGCTTGTGACGATGCAATTGTTTTTTTGAGCGCTGAAAAAGACAATAGACAATGTCATGCTTTTATCTATTTAGGCACTGGAGACGTGTATGTTTACTGCATTTTTATAGCTCATGATATTCCTCCTTAAAAATCAAACTAATGAAATGTAATTCTTGCATGTAATTATGCATAATTAATTATTACAGATTTTTACAATTGTTTTGCTGCAAATTTCAGAACCCTGATGTCAAGACTCTCGACACAAAACTCTAAACAGTCACTACTTTTAACAGCAGACTCTGCATGCTGCGTTCATTTCCTTAAAGAAGTCTTGCATTTGCAGGATCAGTGCTTCACATAATCCTTTTATCATACAAATACCACAGCAACAGAACTTTAGACCACCAGCACACAAGATACACATAGTTTCAATAAACAATCATCCAATATAGTTGTTTAAAATGTATCATACAGGTTTTATTATATATATATATATATATATATATATATATATATATATATATATATATATATATATATATATATATATATATATATATATATATATATATATATATATATATATATACACACACAGTTGAAGTCACAATTATTAGCCCTCTGTTTATTTTTTTCCCCCAATTTCTATTTAACGGAGAGCAGATTTTGTTCAACACATTTGTAGACATAATAGTTTTAATAACTCATCTCTAATAACTGATTTATTTTATCTTTGCCATGATGACAGTAAATAATATTTGACTAGATATTCTTCAAGACACTTCTATACAGCTTAAAGTGACATTTAAAGGCTTAACTGGGTTAATTAGGTTAACTAGGCAGGTTAGGGTAATTAGGCAAGTTATTGTATAGCAGTTTGTTCTGTAGACAGTCGGAAAAAATCTAGCTTAAAGGGGCTAATAATTTTGACCTTAAAATGGTTCATAAAAATGTAAAACTGCTTTTATTCTAGCCGAAATAAAACAAATAAGACTTTCTCCAGAAGAAAAAATATTATCAGACATACTGTGAAAATGCCCTTGCTCTGTTCAAATAATTCTGACTTCAACTGTATATATATATAGGTGTGTGTGTGTGTGTGTGTGTGTGTGTGTGTGTGTGTGTGTGTGTGTGTGTGTGTGTGTGTGTGTGTGTGTGTGTGTGTGTGTGTGTGTGTGTGGTTCACATACAGCCATATGGACACCTATACAAATTATAGGTATTATATTTGTAGATAAAATATTAGGTAATATATTTATGTAATATATGTGTTTCCATCAGTCTGGTGTTGTTGATTTGGTCACAGGTTCTCCTCTACATCACAGTGGTTTTTCATTTCTCTAAAATCTTGTAAAGAACTTTGTAAATCCAGGCCTGACACTGGTCTGCTGTGATTGGGCTTTCTTACATACAGTAATGTCAAATATGAAAACATTGTCTGTAAAAGTGGTACACAAAAGAAACCATAAGTATGGAATAAGGATGAATAAAGATGAAATCTGTAGATAATGTATTGCAGTTGGGTCATCTTCTGTGGGAACTGATGTTATTTGATCTATCCTGAACCTTTCATCATCTAAATATGAACTCTTGTACATCATTTTCTATGAATCCAGAGTAATGCAACAGTTATTTATCTTTTATATCAAAAAGATCTTTTATATCATGTTAATTAAACGAATGCAGTTATTTCAGATGTAATGTTTGAGCTGCATTTACAAATGGGATCAATTTGATGTTTAATTGTATTCTATTGAAGAGGTGATTTTAGTTTAATGATCAACGTATCTTTGACTTGTGTGTATGCTATCCAAGCATTTGGAAAAAAAGGGTTAAGAGTTATGCAAAAATGTGCAATTTTGGCAATGGTTTTGTGTGTAGAGTTTTGAAAATTGACATCAGAGTTCTGAAATTTGTGGCAAAACAATTGGAAAAAAAGGTCAACTTTAAAACCCTTGTCATTTGATTTACTTTGAATAAACCAGTCTCTTTTTAAATGATTGAAAGCTATTTCTTAGGTGCTTGGAACTGAGTGTTTACAGAAATGATTGTATTTAAAATGATTGTGTATAGAAGCAGAGCTAATGTGGCTTTTGGAGCCAGATGATGTTGAGCGGAAACCCACGACTTTCTCCTCTGATGTCGTTTACTGCACACACACACACATATGTATACACCCACACCCAGACAGTAGTTAAATGTGAGCGTGTGTGTATTGTTTTGCAGGCTGTGTGTATGAGGTGTTTGGACGAGAGTGTTCTCTGTCAACTGGAGATCTTCTGAAAGTCACAGAGATCACCATCAGCAAATTCACTGCACTCACATCCAGCAGCACCGAGATACAGCTGCCGGTGGAGTATCCAGGTACACACACACACATATACAGTATACGGTATACACACACTCACATCCAGCAGCACCGAGATACAGCTGCCGGTGGAGTATCCAGGTACACACACACACATATACAGTATACGGTATATACACACTCACATCCAGCAGCACTGAGATACAGCTAGCCGGTGGAGTATCCAGGTACACACACACACACATATACAGTATACGCTATACACACACTCACATCCAGCAGCACCGAGATACAGCTGCCGGTGGAGTATCCAGGTACACACACACACACACATATACAGTATACGCTATACACACACTCACATCCCGCAGCACCGAGATACAGCTAGCCGGTGGAGTATCCAGGTACACACACACACACACATATACAGTATACGCTATACACACACTCACATCCAGCAGCACCGAGATACAGCTAGCCGGTGGAGTATCCAGGTACACACACACATATATGCAGTATACACACACACATCCAGCAGCACTGAGATACAGCTGCCGGTGGAGTATCCAGGTACACACACACATATATACAGTTTACGGTATACACACACTCACATCCAGCAGCACCGAGATACAGCTGCCAGTGGAGTATCCAGGTACACACACACACACATATACACAGTATACGGCAGGGGTGTCCAAACTCGGTCCTGGAGGGCCGGTGTCCTGCAGATTTTAGCTCCAACTTGCCTCAACACACCTGCACGGATGTTTCTAGAAAGCCTAGTAAGTGCTTGATTAGCTAGCCCAGGTGTGTCTGATTGGGGTTGGAACTAAACTTTGCAGGACACCGGCCCTCCAGGACCGAGCTTGGACATGCCTGGTATACGGTATACACACACTCACATCCAGCAGCACCGAGATACAGCTGCCGGTGGAGTATCCAGGTACACACACACACACATATACAGTATACGGTATACACACACTCACATCCAGCAGCACCGAGATACAGCTGCCGGTGGAGTATCCAGGTACACACACATATATATATATATACAGTATACGGTATACACACATTCACATCCATCAGCACTGAGATACAGCTAGCCGGTGGAGTATCCAGGTACACACACATATACACAGTATACGGTATACACACACTCACATCCAGCAGCACTGAGATACAGCTGCCGGTGGAGTATCCAGGTACACACACACATATACAGTATACGGTATACACACACTCACATCCAGCAGCACCGAGATACAGCTGCTGGTGGAGTATCCAGGTACACACACACATATATACAGTATACGGTATACACACACTCACATCCAGCAGCACCGAGATACAGCTGCCGGTGGAGTATCCAGGTACACACACACATATACAGTATACGGTATACACACACTCACATCCAGCAGCACCGAGATACAGCTGCCGGTGGAGTATCCAGGTTTCCCCAACAAGTCCAAAGATGTGCTATAGGTGAATTGGGTAAGCTAAATTGTCCATAGTGTATGTGGGTGAATAAGTGTGTATGGATGTTTCCCAGTGATGGGTTGCAGCTAGAAGCTGCATCCGCTGTGTAAAACATATGCTGGATAAGTTGGCAGTTCATCCTGCTGTGGTGACCCCAGAATAATAAAGGGACTAAGCCCCCCCAAAAAATGAAAGAATGAATAAAAACTGCTTTCATTCTAGCCGAAATAAAACAAAGACTTTCTCCAGAAAAAGATATGGTCACACTTTATTTAGATGGTCCATTTGTTGAATTTAGGTCACATTCCAACTGACTCTCATTAGATTATAAATAGCCTGTTAGTTTGGGGTTTGGCTTGGGGTTAGGTTTAGGGTTAGTGTAAATTGACATGTAGTTGCAAAGTTTCTTATAGTGAGTTAAATGTCTGTTGAAGAAGCATATCAACCGATATTAAGCAGACAGTCTACTAATACTTAAAGGGCACATAGGTTACCCCTTTTTTCATATTTAATATAAGTCTTTTGTGTCCCCAGAATGTGTCTGTAAAGTTTCAGCTCAAAACACCCATCAGATTATTTATTAGAGCTGTTTGAAGTGTCTATATTATAGCTGGAAAAAAGGTTTTGCTGTTTTTTTGTGCTGGCCCTTTAAGGCTAGTCCTCCCCGCCCACCGTTCCCATGTGCCTGTCAGCAATCGCCGCCCTCGGCTGCCTCAGGAAGCAGATCTCACGTAACGTGTGTGAGAAATACTACAGTGAGAACTTTAACAATCACTATTTGATGCTTTTTTTGTGGATTTGCAACAATGAGTCACACACAATGTCATTACAAAGTTCACGCACACACACAGCGAGGACACAAACACATAGCGCACACACATACACACACACACACTTAACTCTTGATCACGTTTGATGATGATTGATGATCCTAGTGAACTAAACAGACCTTTTATTCCCGGCTGTTTTGCGCTCGTCCTGTCTTGTTGATATGATTATACACGTGACTACCGGGACATGTTAATGCGCGCAGCTGTCAATCAATATTGGTGGGCGGGGGGACCGCTCTCCTACGTAAAGTTGCGGTCGATCTGAAAACAGCTCCAATTGGTCCACCGTTTTTATGTTGTAAAATTTGACAAAAAAAAGCACTGGGTGTGTTTATATCACCCCAATATGACAGTCTATACACTTTACTTACACACATTTCTGTCCAAACAGCTTGAAAAGTAGTAGATTTTTCACCATAGGTGCCCTTTAAATCATCAAAATAAAGTGTTACCAAATATTGGAAATACTGTGAAAAATCCTTGCTCTATTAATAATATAATTCTAGCGTCAACTCTATTTGAAACCTAGTAAAGTGTGTGTTTTTTGTCCTCTGCATGACAGGTTTGTTCAAACTGATGGCCGACAGTCAGCCATACAGAAGCATTCAAGAAATCGCTGATTCGCTAAAGATCGGGCCTCAGCGTGTGGCACAGCCCGTCTTCCTGAGCGCTGTGGATGTAGATCTGGAGCCGGGCCTCGTCTTGCGCAGACGGGACAGTTTCAGGATCACTGCGGTGGGCTGCGGACGAGTGCACTGCGAGCTCCTGCACCGAGAACCTCCAATCTGCTTCAGCCTCAGCTTCTGCCAACAGGGACCTTTCAGCGAGTGCCAGGACCACCAGTGTTACACGCTGAAGGAGATCGCAGACTGGAAGATCCCCAGAGGCAGAAAGAGGAGCGTCATCGAGGTCAAAGCGCCCGCCAAGAAGAACTTTTTATTTTCCGGTTTGCTGGAGAACGTGTGTGGAGAGTTGCTGCTGACTCCTGTGTATGAGCTAAAGGCTATCTCCAGACGTGAGTACAACTTTGGTGTCGTTTTTTATGTACAAACACCGATGTATTCCAGTGTTAAAGGGTTATAAAACACCCTGCTGAGACAAGGGGGTTTCATGGCCCTTTAAGATGCACTGATGTAGCTACTTGTAGGAATAGCTAACAGTACTGCATTGTATGGGTATAAATTATCCATGTTTCTTTAATGCCTCAAATCATTCCAATCTTAAGTAAAGATCAAGACATTTAGTATATTTGTTAATCCAAACACATCAACTCAAGGTCAAGGTTTATTGTCTCCCTTCCCTGCCATAAAATCCAGCTTAAACCAGCCTAGGCTAGTTGGCTGGTTTTAGCTGGTTGACCAGCCTGGTTTTAGAGGGGTTTTGGCCATTTCCAGGCTGGTTTCCAGCCATTTCCAGCCTGGTCTTAGCTGGTCAGGCTGGAAAATGACCAGCTAAATTCAGCTAAAACCAGCTTGACCAGCCTGGTTTAAGCTGGACATAGCTGGTTTTGGCTGGGCTTCCAGCCTGGCAAGGTGTCAAGCTGGTTTTAGCTGGTCATTTTTCAGCCAGACCAGCTAAAACCAGGCTGGTCAACCAGCTAAAACCAGCCAACCAGCCTAGGCTGGTTTAAGCTGTTTTTTTCAGTAGGGTTAGGAGAAAAGGTCCCGCTTTATATTAACTTACACTGAAATTAAAATGTCGTTTAAACAAAACATGTTTTTACATTCTAATTGATTAAATAACTTATTGATGTATACATCTGTAATTATTTTCTTTAATTAAATTCTGTGTATGAGCTAAACGCAGTCTCCAGATGTGAGTACAAATTTTATGTTGTTCTCCTGTGCAAATATAGATATAGTCCTGTGTTAAGATGCACAGGTGTAGCTACTTGTGGGAATAGCCAAAAGTAGGCTACTGGATTGTATGGGTCCAAATTATCGATTTTTCTTTAATGCAATAATCATTAGAATATTGAGTACAGATGAAGTCATTTCACTTGGCAGCCATCTTTGAAACACCTCTCGGGCATTCTGTCTGAATGGGGAAACATAAAATTCTCAGAAACTGTTTGCCAAGCTTACGATTACATTTCAATTTCGGAATCACCAATAAAATGAAACCACTGTCTGTTAAGATCCGTTTCTAAACATCCAAGATCAGCATTTTTTCAGGTTTCCCAATCTAATGCGCATATGCACTCAAAGGGAACTAGATCACGTCACCAACCTTTTATATGGCTATTTCTGTTTACATGTTAAACATTATCATCCTCTAAATAATCCCTTGTACAATCTCACTGCTCTTCTTAAGTAACTCCCCAATTGGTATTGATGGCAAATCTCCTATTGAAAGGTCAGCGACTCTTTGTTTACATATTTGTGAGTATTCGAGTATTTGCTGTCATGTGATGTGCTTTTGATGAAACTGACTGTATTTTTCATTAGATTCACACAGATTACAAAACCATGTAGTTAGTTAGTTTAAAAGTAGATATTTCAAGCTTCATGTGGATATATTTCCCATATCTGTGAAACAAGTATTCGCTGAGATTTCATGTTTGCAGACCCAAGGGGGTGTGTAACAATTGCAGAAACTGTAATAAAACACACATCTGAACTGATCCCTAAAGAACCATCAGTCTATAACGACTGATGATTGGCTTCTGCACTAGAAGGCGGGGCTTCAGTCTCCATATTGACCGTTACACTTGCCCCCATTCAAAACTATACGAGGGACACATCTTGTGTATTTTA
The DNA here is from genome assembly GCF_903798145.1 of Danio aesculapii. Lineage (NCBI taxonomy): Eukaryota > Metazoa > Chordata > Actinopteri > Cypriniformes > Danionidae > Danio > Danio aesculapii. Next base: position 3,501,815 of record NC_079454.1, read on the forward strand.
TAGTCTTTGCTGATAGACAGTGTTCCTTTAAACCTGAACTCTTTCTTCCCACAGTCAGCGAGAAGGTTCTGCTCATCCCATCCTATCTGGACGTGGAGGTAGTGGACGTGACAGAACAGTATGATTGCGACTCCTTTGTGCAGCCTTTATCTCTGATGGACGTCTACAAGAGACCACCGCAGTTTTTCCCTGTGCTGGCCAAGCTGTCATGTGAAAATCATTTCAGACTCTCTCCAGACCTGGAGTCCCTTTTCCAGTCCAAAGAGGTGATTATTCATCATGCTTTCAAAGCCAAACGAATACTGGCCTCGGAAATGTGCCAGGAGTCAGCAAGGCATTTTCTCATCCCGGAGTCCTACAACGGGCGTTTCAAGCGGCGCCCGCGGCAGTTCTCCACCGCATACGACCTGGAGCGGGCGCGCAGTGAGACCGAGGAAATCCGAGTGGTCGCCACTAGAGACTTCGAGACTGTGTACAGTGGGCTGGCTTCGGTTCAGGCAGGAGATGAGTTTATAGTGACCAAAGGCCAAAGCTGCGCCGTTTCACACAATGGCACTGAGAAAGTGGTGGATACCTTTGAATGTGTGAAAGTGAGAGCAGAGGGGAAGGAGCCTGTGCGTCTCCCCATGTGTTTGGAGGGGGGATTCATGGAGCTGGTTAAAGACAAGCGTCAGTACACCATTGCAGAAATATGCAGATGGTTCCCGCTGCCCTTCAACGTCAAAGTGTCCGTGCGGGACCTCTCTCTGAAGGCAGACATCTTGGCTGGAACGCCTAGTCTGCACATCGAGGAGGAGATCTCGGACCCGTGTGTCCTGGTCTCAAACACAGACCTCTCAGACTTCAGGGAGGTGCCAGTAAACCGTACAGACTTGATATTTAACGTAAAACAGCACTGGGATGGAGAGAGTCCGATGTTTAGTGTGAAATCAGCCATAGAGGAGATCTCAGAAGACTGTTACTACACTCTTAGAAGGTACGCCATCGCTACCATTACACCTCCTCCACGACCTCCCAAAAAACCCAAGGATCCACCGCCGCGACCCCCCAAGACATCCAGGTCTGAGAGCACAAACAGTGAGAGCTCCAGCTGCTCGCCTAAGGTAAACCATTTGATTAGTGTTTCCTAATAGCTTCATGTTCAAATCTCTGCTTACAGAAATCTGTGTGACGTTTACCATTGCTCTTACAATTTTTGGTAGCACTTTATTCGAAGGAAGACTGTCATGAGACTTTTGTATAGTAAGATTAAGTATAGTAAGACTTGTAATAGGCTTTTTTCGTCAGGAAAATGAGGGCTATAATGCTGAGGTAATTTTGCAAAAAATAAACCTCAACCATTGACTCTTCACAGCTTCATCTTTGGGTAGAGAAAATAACACTAACTTTCCCCTCACACTTCCAATAATATCCAGCTGAGCACAGCGTCTTCACGACTTGATTCAACCAGGGTCTGCTACAGTGTTTGTCTTCCTCTTTCTTTGCTACTGTGTTAGTGGGCGGGACCGCAGATTTCAATTTCCGCGCGATTGCACGTGCAACAGTTGGGCGGGGCTTAAGTTTTGTATTGGAGTCACGCTAAAACAGCTAAAGACTCAAGGTGATTGAAGCACTGAGTCAACTCTTTTATAAATGAATCAATAGTTTTAAACACTGTGCACTTTCAGATTTAAGCCTTAGCTGGATATTTCACTTCACTTAGAGTTGTGTCAATCTACATGGAAGGTCATTTTCTAAAACCCATAATAGGGGCTCTTGAACATGCAGAGCAGAAATTGTTTGAGATGTCTTTGCTATAACTTGACATTACTAAGACAGCCTAACTTGTCATAAATCTGTCATAAACATGATTGTCATGAGGCCATTTTAAATGTCAGGAATTTTATAACAGCGTCATTAAGATTTTCCTTGACCTCAACTACAGTGCCACAAATTCAGTGTCATTTAAATGTCATTAAGTGTCATTAAATATTATTGACTTTGTTATAAAAGTAGTTATAAAGTAGATTAAAAAAATATCCATGACACAATTATAATGCCCTCATGACAACCATGTTTATGACAGGATATGTTGGCCTGGTAATGTCAAGTTGTCATTACAAACAATGTCATCTTTTCATTTCAAATGACAAAACCAAACTGTTTACAGTAATGACAGTTGTCATAAGCATGCATAATATCTCATTCAAATTCATGATTATAAAGGTCTCATGGCAGTCATATGAACACACTTCCAGTGAAGTGTTACCCAAATAAATTCTATTGAAATCTACGATTCAAAAAAGGTTTGCAATTTTACATATTCAATTCAATTCAATTCACCTTTATTTGTATAGCGCTTATACAATGTAGATTGTGTCAAAGCAGCTTCACATAAAAGGTCACAGTAAATAGGAACAGTGTAGTTCAGTTTGTAGTGTTTAAGTTCAGTTCAGTTTAGCTCAGTTCAGTGTGGTTTAATAATCACCACTGAGAGTCCAAACACTTGAAGAGCAAATCCAACGATGCGCAGCTCTACAGATCCCGAACCATGCAAGCCAGAGGCGACAGCGGAGAGGGAAAAAAAACTTCACTAAATGGCGAAAGTGAAGAAAAAAAACCTTGAGAGAAACCATACTCAGCTGGGCACGATCATTTTCATTTCTCCGCTGGCCAAACGTCTTGTGCAGAGCTGCAGTCTCAGTGGCGGAGGCTGGAAGCTGGCCTCAGCGAAGACTCGTCTGTCTCTGGAGCGTCACAGGAATCAGTCTCATGTTCTCCACTCCTCCATGACCATCACAGTAGCTGCTCAGGATACGGCCTGGTCCAGGATATGGAAACCTTGGGATAATCTCGTTGTTGGTCTTGGATCGAGTCAGTGACTCTGCATAGTCTGAGGGCCTCGGGAAGAGTTTCCCCAGGTGGAAATGGAGAATAAAGAGAATAATTAGCGTAGCTGCTGTTCATAGTGTATATAAACAAGATGCAGAACCTGTGTGGAAGCCCCCTAAGTGGTGCACTAAGTGTATGCTTTACTGAACAGATAGGTCTTTAATCTAGTTTTGAATTGGGAGAGTGTGTCTGAGCCTCGGACATATTTGTCCACATGTTACATATACAGATAATGCCATCAAATAAATAAGAAAGAAAGAATGGACACATTACAAATCATCCCTTACAAGACCGGTTTACAAAGACTGCAAAGTATGATGAAATATTATTCAAGCATTACATTTAACACATGATGCATTAGTCTATAGGGTGTTCATGAAGGTAACAGAGAAAGGGACCCCTCATTTGTTCCAAATCCAGTTGAAATCAAATCTTCAAGGCATCGTTTACACGTATGAGCTTCCCTTTTCGTTCAAAACAATAGTAACAACTTCTATGCCAGCTTTTTGTATTGTGAACATGATAATAAATGCATTTGTTTAAAATCCCAGAATTAAAAGAGCCAGATTCAGCTGTATTTGCAAAAAAAAAAAATAATAATCGCAGAAATCTTGGACTATCATCAATCATCAATGGAGATGTATTATTCAATGAAGCTGGGCATTTTTGATCTGTAGCCGACTAAAAGATGCCAGAACCCTATCAGTGAAAAGGTGTGCTGTAGTATGTATTACATCAAATAAAACATGTATTCTTTGTGATGAGAGTCAGAAATTAAAGTGACTTCACCTTAAAGTGCCTTTTCTGTTTATCTGTTTCCAACCATTGCACTTTAAAATGTACCTCATTTCAATAGGAAACGGCATGACAGACAATTTAGCCCACATATGTGATTTCCTGTTCCCTGTGTGATACTTAAGGTTTAAGCTTAAGTTAAGCGAACAATGACACACGTGTTTTCTGCAGAAACCACAGTGAGTTTCCGGTTTTGGTTGACCTATGTGAGCAAATTCATCATTTGCAAGGAGCATTATAATATTTATCCTTACAACATGCTCATAACACTTGACATCAAGCTGCATTAGTTAACCTAGTCATGCTTAATTTTATTGTATAATTAACACTATTAACTATCCATTAACTAAATCTTTTGCTCAATACACTAGTAATTAGCTGCTTATTATTAGTAGTTGGGTTTAGGTATTGGGTAGGATTAGAAATGTAGAATAAGATCACACTTTATAAGTGCTAATAAACACTTCATATCTTCATAATAGACAGATAATAAACCAGTAGTGAATGGTGTGAACTGGTGCTTAACTGTTACTGTTAACATTTTCTCCAGCCTTTATTGAGTTTAATTTAAGATCTAATATGTTGGATCCTACATAATTTTTAAGTGTCCTGAACTACTGTGTGGGCTTATATTAAATTATTTGATATATGCGCTTATTGTGTACATATTTGTTTTACATTATTATTTTTAGAAATGTATTTAGATGTACTAGCATCTGTAGGCAATTTTGTATTTACATTTATAATGACATTGTTGACCCATCCTTTACATCGTAACCCACCTTTAAACCTACGCATATCTGTTCCTAACCTGGCCCGTATCCCCCCTCAATAATACATTGCATTTATTTCTATATGTAAGTACATAACATTTAAGGCCAATTAAGTCTTTACTTAAAAAAGAAAAACTTCAAGAGCCCAAACAAAGAAAACGTAGATCACCACAATGGTGACTTCAAAGGGCACATAGTTGACCTCTTTTTTATGATTTAATATTA
>NC_079454.1:3511478-3531478 GCF_903798145.1 Danio aesculapii
TTTAGAGGCAAAATCTGTCATCAGAGACATCTATCTGTCATCTTTACAAAAGTAAGAATGTTTTTTTTCCAAGCATCCTTTTTGTATTTTGAGATTTTGTCAACAGATTTGCAGATATTATATCTTCTATCTTTATTTATAATTTTATTTATATATATATATATATATATATATATATATATATATATATATATATATATATATATATATATATATATATATATATATATCAGTTAAGCAAGAATTGTCTTTCTGTTGGCCATGATTATTCCACTCTGCTAATTAAAAGGCTTTATTTTAGTTTATACAAAAACTGTCTAAAAATATATTTACTAAAATACTTTTTCTACAAATATATTTGACAATTTTGGGGATAGTTTTGAAAATATATTTGAAATAATCTATTGAAAAGGGTTTCAAAGTAGCAGTATATGCCTAATTATTTAGTAAAAAATACTTTAGGTAACACTTTATTTTGATGCTCCATTTGAGTATTAGTAGACTGTCTGCTTAATATCTGCTGATACTGCTCCTTCAACAGATATTTAACTGACTATAAGGAACTTTGCAAGTACATGTCAACTTACACTAACCCTAACCCAACCTAACAGTCTACTTATAATCTAATGAGAATTAGTTGGCATGTAGATGCAATGTAACTTAAATTCAACAAACAGACCATCAAAATAAAGTGACCACACTGCATTATGCAACATTAGAAGAAAATCTTTATTTGATGGCTAAAACTTTTAAATAAAGGAGCATAAAATTTATGTAATATATCATATCAATACATTTTCTCTTTTAAACACCAGCAGGTAGCAGCCTTTGTAGATTGCAGATTGCATAAGTTTTATTAATATATATATTTCTTTTCATTTTTTCATGTTAATAATAGAGACTTACAATCTGTCCGCTTGTTAAGTGTTGAGGGATGAAATAATGTGTCCGGCTCCAAGGCACCACTCATTTGAATTGAGAAAATATTCGTTTATGATCACTTTTTAGTCACATCACACATTAGAGTGAATAGTTTGTAAAATCATGGTGTACACAACAGTCTCTGGACTTGCTTCATCTCAGACATTAATATTTGAACAATATATAAAAAAATGAATAATATTCTGGCCATCCGATATCAGGCATGGATATATATATTTTGATCGTGATTTTCATAAATGTTTATTATTACCATTTGTTGAGTCTCCCCATACAGTTTGATATGGCGTATGAACCAGGAAGCCGGTAGCAGATTTATTTTTTAACGTGTGAACTTTACGGACGAAAATTTTGCATTTAGTGTGCATAAACCAGTGTTGGGCAGTAGCATGGCGGTAGTGTCGCTACTTTCTAAATCCAATAGCTTTTCAGTATCGAAGCTATTTAAATAGTCAAGTAGCGCAGTAGCGTCCACACAAGCTACATTTTACGATCGCAGATCAATAAGTGACAGCACCGACATTCACGGAGCTCTGAGGCCGGTGTCTAGCCGATGAAAGTAAATCCATATGATGGCAAGAATGACGATTTATTCTTCTTCCAGTTTTACGGTGGCCGACAACAAAGTTTTTGGTGCGTTACTGCCACCTCTGGTGAAACTTGCTTGATAGAAAAATGACTGAGGGAGAGGAGTTATTTCTGAAGCATGATTCCTTGTGACCATACCTCGAGAAGTTCATGTTATGATGCAATAACCTAATTTCTTATGCTGTGCTCAAAATATAAAAATACCTTTGTGTGTATATATATATATATATATATATACATATATATATACATATATATATACATACACACACACACACACATACACACACACAAAGACACACACACAATGATTCCTATTCCAAAATATTTCCCTTTACTATGACTATAGTATTTTAAATGTGAAACACCTGGTTTTATTGGATCTTTTGTTTTCGCTGTTATATACTATAATGCAGGCGTCACCAAACTTGTTCCTGGAGGGCCGGCGTCCTGCAGATTTTAGCTCCAACCCTAATCAAACACACCTGAACAAGCTAATCAAGGTCTTACTAGGTATTCTTGAAACAATCAAGCAGGTGTGTTGAGGCAAGTTGGAGCTAAACCCTGCAGGGACACCGGCCCTCCATGACCGTGATTGGGGACCCCTGCTATAATGCGTTTCTGTTTGGTACAATATTATTTACAGTAAATAACTGAACTAAACAATTCTGCCTCATATGATTCATTGACAGTTTAGTGATCGCTAAGATGAGATTGACTTGGATTTAATTTGCTTTGATTTAAAAATGAAAATTGCAAAAATAGCTAAGATGTAGCTAAGCTACTTTTGCCATGTAGCTTTTAGCTTAGCTTGCTACATTTCCCAGGGGGTAGCTTTTAGTGCAGTTAAGCTACATTTTAAGTAGAGTAGCTTATAACTTAGCTCACTACATTTTTCAAGTAGCTTGCCCAACACTGGCAATAACCGTTAGTATCAATAGCCGCGTTTCCACTATCGCGCCTAAAGCGAGCGAGCCAGGGCGAGCCAAGGCCAGTCGCGTTTCCACTATCACTTCCGGGGCGTAATCGGGCCAAAGCGGGGCTTCCTTGGGGCCAGCGTCCGGCCTTTTTCGGCCCGCCGAATACCTTGGGCCAAGGAGGGCCAACTGGGGCTTCGGGGCGGGGTTACGTAAAAAGGCGGAGTTTTCCTGTCAGGTAAAGAGGAGACAAGATGCTTTCTTCCCTTACATTTGTTTTGCTATCGCGCTTGATCAACTCACTAAGAAGAAGAAAAAAATCTGTGTTCGAAGTAAATGCCGCCGAACTCGAATGTCCTTATCCAGGGATCGCTGTCTGGCCTTACACCAACAGACCACAAACAGTAAAAAAGCAATCGCTTCGGTGTTCTCCATCTTCCAGCTCTCGTAGTGATGCCAGGTTGTGTTTGTGGTTATAATTTGAGTTTTTTGTTCCCGCTGAAGTGGGCGGGTTGTGTGACGGGTTGTGTGACGTTTGATTCGGGGGACGTTCTGGGGGCGGTGTTTGCGTGACGCGCTGCGAGCAACTAGCCCGACAGTGGAAACGCGACATGATTTCGGTCTCATTTCTCAACCTCCCGGGCTATTGGCCCGGCCTGGCCCGATTAAAGCCCTGGCTCGCACTGGCCTGATAGTGGAAATGCGGCTATTGCCTAAAAGGGTCCGTTTCAGAGAGTTATAAAACATTGGTGTTATTTTGTGCTAAAACTTCACACACACTCTCTGGGGACACTTATTTAACATTTTGTAGAAAGGGGCATAATATGTCCCCTTTAAATAAATGAGACAGAAAGGAGGTGTGTTTGTATGTTGTTTTATTTAGTCCTGCATGTTGACAGCAGTGGTGATGGTCAGATATCAGCGAGTATGATGAGCGGTGTGTGTTCTGCTCTTTACCACGGTGACAGTGTGTCAGGTCAGCAGCTGGTGGACATCTCGCTCAGGATGGACCACAGGCTGGATCCGGGGAACTTTGGGTCCAGAATGAGGTCGTGGAGCAGAGCCTGACCTTTCTCTCGAGCCTGAGCCGAACACATGGCTTTACGCCACAGATTAACCAGAGAGCCGCCTGGACACACACCAGCAGATCAAATCACAAACACTGACACGTGCACTACTGGCAGATACTGCTCTGTGTGTTTGTGTGAGAAAAAGATTGTCAGTGTGTGTATGTGTGAGAAAGAGAGTCGGTGTGTGTGTCTCTGTTTGAGAGAGAGAGAAACAGAGACAGTGTCAGTATGTTGTGTGAGACAGAATGTCAGTGTCTGTGTATGAAAGAGAGAGAAGGGAACTGTCAGTGTGTGTCTATATGTGTGTGTGAGACAGAGAGTGTCCATGTGTGTATAAAAGAAAGATAGAGTCACTGTATTTGTGCGCATGTGCATGTTTTTGCGATATATCAGGACACAAATGTATATATAATGTGTTGTGTGTGACAGGTATTAGAGGAGAAGGTGAATTATGAAGACATACGTACATTTACAGGTCTAAAGAGCCCAGTTTACCTTAAACTTCATTCTTTATCATTCTTCATTTGACGGCAAAAACTAGTTGGGAATGGTTTTGACGATATACTGTTTACTGTTTTCCAACACTCAAACATCCTTGTGTTGCAGTGGACAGGTTTGTAAATGTGTTGTGCCACTCGAGTGACTCCTAAACAACTACAACAATGGTGGCTGAGAGAAGAACAGTTTCATAAACATCTGGCAAACAGCCTTCTCCAGCGAGAAACACCATTGTGGCTCGCCACGTTGCTGTATATTTGCCACAAACACTTAACGAACAATGTTTCGACCTTTATCAGATGTGGCACCAAACGGTTGTGCTTATCATGCTTATAGTCTTTAAAATCTCTCAGAGACGGATAGTACAGGTGCGGATATATCTGTGCCAGCTCTGCTACTCAACCATCCAGTTTATTCATGTTGCTAACTTAGTGTTGTTGTGTTGATGTTTTTCTCTGGTCTGACTCTGAACTGTATGGATGCAAAGCACATCAAAGAAGGCGGAGCCCCAGGACACGCCCACTGATTGTGTATATGTTACAGACCAGTGGCAGATCAAAGGTGTTCAGGAGCCAAAACTAGTTCACAAAAAGTTCACTTATAGTGTATTTGAGAATGCAGTGTAGTGTAAAGAGTGTATTTGAGAGTGCAGTGTAGTGTAAAGAGTGTATTTAAGAGTGTAGTGCAGTGTAAAGTGTATTTGAGGGTGCAGTGCAGTGTAAAGCGGGTGTTTGAAATGTAGTCCAGTGTAAAGTGTACTTGAGGGTGCAGTGCAGTGTAAAGCGGGTGTTTGAGAGTGTAGTGCAGTGTAAAGTGTATTTGAGGGTGCAGTGCAGTGTAAAGCGTGTGTTTGACAGTGTAGTGCAGTGTAAAAAGTGTATTTGAGAATGCAGTGCAACTTAGAGTGTATTTGAGGATGCAGTGCATTGTAAAGAGTGTAGTGCAGTGTAAAGAGTGTAGTGTAGTGTAAAGAGTGTATTTGAGAGTAGCGCAGTTTAAATAGTGAATTTGAGAGTGCAGTACAGTGTAAAGAGTGTATTTGAGGGTGCAGCACAGTGTATAGAGTGCATTTGAGGGTGCAGTGTAAAGAGTGCAGTGCAGTGTAACGAGTGTATTTGAGAGTGCAGTGCAGTGTAAAGAGTGTATTTGAGAGTGCAGTGCAGTGTAAAGAGTGTATTTAAGAGTGCAGTGCAGTGTAAAGAGTGTATTTAAGAGTGCAGTGCATAGTGTGTTCGAGAGTGCAATGTAGTGTATTTGAGAGTGCAGTGCAGTGTAAAGAGTGTATTTGAGAGTGCAGTGCATAGTGTGTTCGAGAGTGCAATGTAGTGTATTTGAGAGTGCAGTGCAGTGTAAAGAGTGTATTTGAGAGTGCAGTGCATAGTGTGTTCGAGAGTGCAATGTAGTGTATTTGAGAGTGCAGTGCAGTGTAAAGAGTGTATTTGAGTGTGGTGCCGTGTAGAAAGTGTGTTTGAGAGAGCAGTGCAGTGTAAACAGTGTGTTTGAGAGTGGAGTGCAGTGTAAAGAGTGTGTTTGAGAGTGGAGTGCAGTGTAAACAGTGTGTTTGAGAGTGGAGTGCAGTGTAAAGAGTGTGTTTGAGAGTGGAGTGCAGTGTAAAGAGTGTGTTTGAGAGTGGAGTGCAGTGTAAAGAGTGTGTTTGAGAGTGCAGTGCAGTGCAGTGTAAAGAGTGTGTTTGAGAGTGCAGTGCAGTGTAAAGAGTGTGTTTGAGAGTGCAGTGCAGTGCAGTGTAAAGAGTGTGTTTGAGAGTGCAGTGCAGTGTAAAGAGTGTGTTTGAGAGTGCAGTGCAGTGCAGTGTAAAGAGTGTGTTTGAGAGTGCAGTGCAGTGTAAAGAGTGTGTTTGAGAGTGCAGTGCAGTGTAAAGAGTGTGTTTGAGAGTGGAGTGCACTGCAGTGTAAAGAGTGTGTTTGAGAGTGCAGTGCAGTGTAAAGAGTGTGTTTGAGAGAGCAGTGTAAAGAGTGTGTTTGAGAGTGCAGTGTAAAGAGTGTGTTTGAGAGTGGAGTGCAGTGTAAAGAGTGTGTTTGAGAGTGCAGTGCAGTGTAAAGAGTGTGTTTGAGAGTGCAGTGCAGTGCAGTGTAAAGAGTGTGTTTGAGAGTGCAGTGTAAAGAGTGTGTTTGAGAGTGGAGTGCAGTGTAAAGAGTGTGTTTGAGAGTGCAGTGCAGTGTAAAGAGTGTGTTTGAGAGTGCAGTGCAGTGCAGTGTAAAGAGTGTGTTTGAGAGTGCAGTGCAGTGTAAAGAGTGTGTTTGAGAGTGCAGTGCAGTGTAAAGAGTGTGTTTGAGAGTGCAGTGCAGTGTAAAGAGTGTGTTTGAGAGTGGAGTGCACTGCAGTGTAAAGAGTGTGTTTGAGAGTGCAGTGCAGTGTAAAGAGTGTGTTTGAGAGAGCAGTGTAAAGAGTGTGTTTGAGAGTGCAGTGTAAAGAGTGTGTTTGAGAGTGGAGTGCAGTGTAAAGAGTGTGTTTGAGAGTGCAGTGCAGTGTAAAGAGTGTGTTTGAGAGTGCAGTGCAGTGCAGTGTAAAGAGTGTGTTTGAGAGTGCAGTGTAAAGAGTGTGTTTGAGAGTGGAGTGCAGTGTAAAGAGTGTGTTTGAGAGTGCAGTGCAGTGTAAAGAGTGTGTTTGAGAGTGCAGTGCAGTGCAGTGTAAAGAGTGTGTTTGAGAGTGCAGTGCAGTGTAAAGAGTGTGTTTGAGAGTGCAGTGCAGTGTAAAGAGTGTGTTTGAGAGTGCAGTGCAGTGTAAAGAGTGTGTTTGAGAGAGCAGTGCAGTGTAAAGAGTGTGTTTGAGAGTGCAGTGCAGTGTAAAGAGTGTGTTTGAGAGTGCAGTGCAGTGTAAAGAGTGTGTTTGAGAGTGCAGTGCAGTGTAAAGAGTGCAGTAAATCATGTTTTACTGACCCAGCAGCTGATTGATGCTGTTCATCCAGCCGAAGATGTAGAGTGTGTGGTTCTCTTCAGTGCTCAGATCTGCGATGTTGGGTGGACTGTCGGCCTCCTGCAGGACTCGGCTGGGCAGAGGAGCCATGAACTTCTCGGAGCGCTCAATGTTTGCATGGAAATGAGCTGACGATACAAATGCTGCTGAGTTCAGCCAGCTCTGCTGAAAGCGCACCTCAGGAGACGAGTACAGCTTTTGCCTAAAGAAGAAGATGAAAAATGAGCCTTTCTAAAACTATAGCAGCACCGGTTTACTGTCGGAGAATGGCAGGATCAGGGGCCGATTTATTTAATAAACTTTACATTAAAAAATTATTGATGTTGAGCCAACATGAAGGAATTAAGTTAACTTTTTATTTTTTAACAAATTTAAGTGGATTCTGACATAAAACAATTAAGTTCCCCTAATTAAGTTCCCCCATTTAAGTTCCCCCCCTAAAAAAAATCAAGAATTGTGTTGTTTCAGCTCATTTTAAGTAGTTTGAGCAAACAACAAACATTATTTTTTGAGTGCATGAATAATGCTGTACTAATAGCCTATGTAAACTAATCATAGTTTATTATGAACTAATGATGAGTTGAGGCATGTGCTGGTCAAGAACTATCTTTAGTTACAACATGAGTTCATGTGTGAATAATGGATACCTTATCACTTATTAGTACATGGTTGTTAATTACCACATTAGCGACAAGCAACAAAAAAAGGTTAAAGAAATAGAAATACAAAGGTTGCATATTAGAACTGTTGTGCCCCATGGCTGGGATTGCCAAGGCCCTCAAACCCCTGAATGGGGCCCTGTATGTGATGTATGCTGACCTTTCAGTGCAAGCCCCAGAGGCAGTTTGTAGAGACTCCTCCTCGGCGGCCCACATTAGACCCAGAATGCTGTCCTTCTTGTTAAAATCGCTGTCCTCAGACTGGCTGACCTGCCGCAGAGACTGCACACACACCAGAAGTGCTGACCGATTAAACATGCTTCATCTGGCACAACATTCAACAGGCTTATGTATCAGAAGTTGCCAGATTATGATATGAACAAAGTCGATGTTTAGAAGGCACTGTTCGTCCAATTTCCTCATTCAAGGGGTTCTACACTTTCATGAGTTTCTTTCTTCTGTTGAACACTAAGTGAAGTTTATTTATAAACTAATTTCGAGAAGATCACGCGCTTATGATTATATAGCCAGATTTCCTTATCTTAGCCATCTTTGTCTTGAAGAAGCAAATCACTGATCAAATAAATACTAATCCAACGACTTCAAAAGAAAATGAACAACAAGCATCAGCAGCAACAACAACAACTCCGGCAATGACTTTCTAGAGAGCTCTGATTTCCCCAAGACGCCAGCCACAGCTCATCCCCTCCAGAATTCCAAAACGTAGCCCGAAGCCCCTGCAAAAGGCCACCGACTCATCCACTCATTGTCTTCCAGACAGATACAGATAACCTTCACCCTCCACCTCAAGACCCCAAAACAAGTCTCCTGCTTCATCCTACACTTCAACCGAGCTCCACAGGCAACTCTCAGACCTTGGAATCAACACCCCACACACCCATAACAAACCAGAACTTCTAAAGTTTTACTCTCAACACCTTTCACCCACGTCACAATCAAAAAGAATACCCCAGAAAACCAGCTCCTGACACATTCCATACACCCCAGCCTATTCTCTCCCCTACAGCATATGGATAAAACAAAAACAAAAAGAGCCCCAGCCGCACTCCCGCAAGACTCCACCTCTTTGAAACCTGACACATTCACCAATAACACCCAACAACAGGACATTCACCCAGGCAATCCCAGGTCTCCCCAGTTCCTCACCAAGCTTTATTCCACCAAGTTCTTCCATGGATCCCCATTCGATGCCATTACCGATCCCACCCCTCCTCCCCCCATTTCTAGACAGCCCATTACCCTTAATAATCTCTCTAAATGCATATCCAATCCCTGAAAAGGCTACCAGTGTATTCATGCAGCTCGTACCCTTGACACTATGTTGACCCTAGCATTTTTTGGCTCCTCAGATACTCCGAAATCACTGTAACTTTCAACTTCAACCCAATTATCCACCCCACAATTTCTGATCTAACCTTTCTTTATTTATCAAGCAAAGCAAAACAGATCAATCATGTAAAGGCCACTTTATCTATGTTTTAGATCTCCCCTCCCCCATACGCCCCTTTCAAATCCTTGTGGCATTCTAACAATTTAGGAGATCCCAAAATTCTAACCCCCTCTCCCCCCTGTTCATCCACGATGCTATTCGTCCCGTAACACGTTTTTTGGTTCCAAAACACCTAAAGGATGTTCTCCGCCTTTCAGTTTTCCCCAGAACCATTTTCCAGCTACTCATTAAGAATCGGAGCAGCCACAACAGCAGCCCATAAAGGGCTCTCACAACAACATATTCAGACCCTCAGTAGATAGTCCCCAGACACCTTCAAAGCTTACATAAGCCTCAAACATGACCACTTTGCTACTTTCTATTTCTCCCCTTCCCTCCAGCGTCGAGTTCCTCCGCTACATTCTCCTTGGTGTGAGCATGACTCCGCTTCCAGCATGTACTCGACTCCACCTCTGTCCTCTCCCTTTCCTTTCCAGCATGAGCACGACGCCGCCTCTTCCTTCCAGCATTGAGTCCGACTCTGCTACTCCTTCCTCAGAAAATGCACAACTCTGAATTTCTCAACAGTGGAGTTAGCAGCGGGAGTCGAAGCTCAGGGTAACACTCCTGCGGGAGTCAAAACTGGGAAAGGGAGGAGGTGGTGAAGACACCTGCTGGAGATGGGCTGATTACATGATTGATCTGTTTTGCTTTGCTTGATAAATAAAGAAAGGTTAGATCAGAAATTGTGGGGTGGATGATGGTTGACTATTGTAGCTGTGAAATAACTCAAATCATTTAGCTTAGTGTTATGAAGCTATTATACGCTCAAAACCTGCCGGAACTACTTTAGCTGTGCATTTATCTGTCAACACTTTGGAATGACCATCAGCCAATCAGAATCAAGCATGTGTGTCCATGAGCCACATTGATTTTGAAAAGCTTCTTCCAACTGGAACACATTTAAAGGTTTATGTGCATCCACAGATAAAAACGGCACCTGGAAAAATGTGTGCCATTTGGCCATGGCGTCGGGGTGTTTGGTGGAGCAGTCACTGTAGCTGGAGCAGTAATCCTGAGCCACTTCTGCTGGGACCTGAATAAGCACCTGATGCCCTCCACTGCTAACCACACCAGTCTCCACCGCCGCCAGGAATGGCAGCACAGACAGGTAGTAGTTCACACCTGCACACACCAACAAAATGATGATGATGGGATTCAGAAGAGGTATAGGAGCTTTAATTATATGACCCATTCCAGAACAGCAGGTGCATTTTAGGTGTTTTCCATTCATTTTTCTTGAACTGGAATGATAAGGTACAACTAATGTATAATTTACAGTAAACTGAGTTCATTATTATTGTAAAATAATGCAAAATCCTTACCTGTGATTAGGAACATTTGATTATTACTATTTGTAACATTGTTAAACCTTAAACTGTAACAGAGTTGACAATAACTCCATTGACCCTAAAAAAGTTGATATTTTCTATTATTTTGTGCATTAGTTCTATATGCTAACCTCAAACCAGACTCCACATGGCGTGTCTGAAACTCGAGGTCCCGGAACAGATCGGGGTAACGGATCCGGCATACTACCCGAGGATGTAGAGGTGTAGCAGTGTTAAGTGAAGACTGTGGGGGGTGAGGAGGGTTGGTAGGTGTTGGGTTGGGCGAGGGGTAGTCGCAGACGAAAGTGAAAAGGGTTGGGGAGTCACAGAAGAAAGTGAAAGTGAACAGCGGACGGGGGAGGAGGGCGGTTGAGGAGGGGGATCGGTAAAATGAGCGTGTAATAATACAGAGAATAGATGTTTCATGCAAGTGTTTATTTAACTTGGTAGAGTAAACATTAAAAAAAGAAAATTATACTTAATTATTTGATGATAATTGAAGCTGGATGTATGATTCAGAAGGCAGAGAAAGTAGGCATAGTGTGAGTCTTTATGGTAATATTGTTAAGACTAATGCCCAATTTTTTCTAATTCTACTTTTTTTCTCGGGCAGTGCCACATGCTCTTGGGTCAGGTGAAGCGGCAGGACCGGAGACCCAACTGCAGAGATAGACCTCACTGCAGCCCGCAGTTTGATGACGTACTGAACCAGGTCCACTATGTCAGTGTTTCCCAACCCTGTTCCTGAAGGCACACCAACAGTACACATTTTCAACCTCTCCCTAATCAAACACACCTGAATCAACTTATCATAACATCAGAAGAGACTCCAACACCTGAAGTTAATGGGTCAGAATAGGGAGACATCCAAAATATGTACTGTTGGTGTGCCTCCAGGAACAGGGTTGGGAAACACTGCACTATGTAATGGTGGTGTAATCACCTACAACCCCCTACCATAAACTCAAGTGTCAGAGTAGCATGGGCATTGCTTTAGTTTACGGTACAATGTCCACAATGTAGTGGACCTGGTGCAGTGCATCATCATGGTTACAGACTGCAGTGAGGACATTTTGCAACTGCACGCTCAGACCAGCAATTTCTAGCAAGTAGCAACATCAGACAAGTGACTCTAACCCTGACGCTTAACTCTAACGATAGGTCTGGAAGGGCTGGTCTAAGCGTGCAGGTCTGAGCATGCAATTGGGTCTGCAGCTCCATAATGTTGGTTTCAAGGGCTATCTAGCCCTTCCCCTTAGCTCTATGCCTTCAAGCTAAAGAGAATTGGGACACCCCTACATCTTCACGTGAACGTGCAAAACAAGAGGTCCCTAAATACACAAAGAAACATTACATTTTTGAGATAACTTGATATAATTTAAAATTGTTCAATCAAATTTTAGCTTTGAAAAATAATAGGTGTATCTGAAGATGCAAAATGAGCCCAATTCTAGAATCACACATACACTGTACACATCTAGAGGTACAAGTAAAGACTACATACTTACATGCAAACCAGCTCTGAGGAGAGATGCAGACCAGCTCTGAAGCTTCAGATCCACATGTGCTGCTACTGTCCGGGCTCGGGTCCGTCAGCCGGCCTGCGAGATCAACACACACACACTTAGACAACAAGCACAGCAGCAGCTTACACTTTTATTGAGCTAACATTATCTACTTGACTCAATTTTCTTCACAATTCGCTTCATTGTTAAATTCTTGCACTGTATGTCTTATTGTATCTAATCTGTATAACCACAAAATCTCTCAGTGCCTTGTCTGATGTTTTGGGTTACTTCAGTGTTTCTACATAATAGGTTGCATTTTGTGCACAATGCATGTAGAGTCGAGCCCGAAATGATTCAAACCCCTGGCAAATTCTTGCTTAAAGTTACTATAAGTTTCATTCAACAAGCAAGGCCCAATCCCAATTCTATTTTTGTACCCCACCCCTTTCCCTTGAAACAGAGTGTGATAGGGAAAGGCTTTAAAATGTACCCATAAAAAAATGGGACAACACTACAGGCGGTGGCAGTCATACACTATGGGCAATTTAGTTCTCCGGGTGCTCCGGCTTCCCCCACAAGTCCAAACACATGCGCTATAGGACAAATGAGTAAGGTAAATTGTCCGTAGTGTATGTGTGTGAATGAGTATGTTTGGATGTTTCCCAGTGATTGGTATCCATATGCTGGATAAGTTGGCGGTTCATTCCGATGTGGTGACCCCAGATTAATAACGGGACTAAGCCAAAAAGAAAATGAATGAATGAATGAATATTACATGCAATCTCCCCATCATTCTGTCTCTCTTCTCAGATGGGATGGCAGGCCAAATTAAAGGTTACCATGGGTCAACTTTGGCCTGCGGGCCCTAGTTTGGGCATCTCTGATATAGAAGATGCTCTGTGTCGTTCTTACAACTACTGAACATATCTACAGTGACACACATAAAACAAAAGTAACGGAATAAACATTAATTATCAGCATTGTGTGTAACAAAACTGTAATGTACATAACTAATGAGAAAACCCCCTTAAAATAACGAGAGTAATGTCAACAAAAGATATAAAATGTGAAGTGTCACGCAGATCATTTTAGGAAAAGTCAATTAATGGTTATTCAATGTTTACAGTTGAAGCCAGAATTATACGTCCTCCAGTGAATTTCTTTTCTTTCAAATATTTCCAAAATGATGTTTCACAAAGCAAGTGATTTTTTTCCCAGTATTTCCTATAATATTATTTTCTTCTGGAGAAAGTCTTCTTTGTTTTATTTTGGCTAGGATTTTTTATTTTTTAAACCATTTTAAGGTCAATATTATCAGCCACCTGTAGCAATTTTTTGTCTTACAGAACAAACCACTGTTATACAATGACTTGCCTAATTACTCTTAACTTGCCAATAGTTTAGCCTTTAAATTGCATTTAAAAATTAAAATGTATTGTTTTCATTTGATGTATATAATTTTTAAAACACTTTCTTTTTAATTTACAAGCAAATAATAATAATAACAACAATAATAATAATAATAACAATAATAATAATAATAATAATAATAATAATAATAGTAATAATAATAACAATAATAATAATATTAATAATAATAATAACAATAATAATAATAATAATAATAATAATTACAATAATAATAATAATAATAATAATAATAGTAATAATAATAACAATAATAATAATATTAATAATAATAATAATAATAATAATAATAATTACAATAATAATAATAATAATATTAATAATAATAATAATAATAGTAATAATAATAACAATAATAATAATAATAATAATAATAGTAATAATAATATTAATAATAATAATAATAATAATAGTAATAATAATAACAATAATAATAATATTAATAATAATAATAACACTAATAATAATAATAATAATAATAATAATAATAATAATTGCAATAATAATAACAACAATAATAATAATATTATTAATAATATTATTAATAATAATAATAATAATAATAATAATAATAATAATAACAATAATAATAATAATAATAATAATAATAATAACAAGAATCCAAAACTTCTTGAACAATATCTAGTCAAATATTATTTACTGTCATCATGGCAAAGATAAAATAAATCAGTTTTTAGAAATGAGTTATTAAAACTATTATGTTTAGAAATGTGTTCAGAAAAAAGTCTGCTCTCCATTAAACGGAAATTGAAGAAAAATAATCAGGGGGGCCGAATAATTCAGACTTCAACTGAATATTAAGGAAACTTCCTGTTAACCAGGTTACAGATTTTTTTCTCTTTCATTGACATTAAAATCACAGCCAATTTGTTACAGTGTTGTTTCCTACAGTATAAAATAAAGGGCACCTGATTTGAGTTTCCAGCCTAGCTGCAGAGGGAGACTCCAGAGTGGATTCTCCTGCTCCCCGGGGCCCATGGAGCTCATGTAGGCATTAGTAGCGTTGATCAGCATTTTGTACATGGTCATCCTCTGGGAGTAGTCCCACGGGTTTACCTGGACCCCCGTGTCCAATATGGGCAGGTGGGAGAGATCGCTGGGAGCTTTTTCCCATTGAATCGGCAGTCCATTCTCAGTCACTACTGCTGCATGGCTAAACACAGCCAACAAGAGCACAGCAGCCACTGATCGCAGGAAACCCATCTCAGAAATCTAGCAACTGCTGGAACACTCAGTCCAGCAGAGGAGCTTTAATCTACGGACAGCACATAGACTTTGATCCCACATGAAGACAAAACCAAACCAGTGTGGGTGGAGAAAAACACATGCACTGCAAAAAAAACATACTTTTGTCTTGTTTCCGTGCCAAATATCTACAAATGGCAAATACCAAAGAAGGTCGCACTCAATATCTCACTAAATGAATCAGGAGAAAAGAAAAACCAATTGATTCGGTTGTGAGCCTTCATCGGTGTAACTATTACTGCTCATGTGCTGAGGCACTAGTGGTATTCCTTCGGAATGTGAGCCTGAAGTGGCCCACCTGTACAATGGCAAGAGGGATTTTAAAGATTCAGATTCATATATGGGTCATTTACATTTACATTTATTCATTTAGCAGACGCTTTTATCCAAAGCGACTTACAAATGAGGACAAGGAAGCCTAAGCCTAAGAAAGTCTAAGAAGCTAAGCATTAGTAAATTTTTTATTTTTTTTTATTTTTTGAGAGAGAGTACAGTTAGTGGTATAGCCAGAGAGGCAATTACAGATTAGGAAGGAAAGTGGAGACTAAACAGTTGCGTTTTTAGTCGTTTCTTGAAGACAGCAAGTGACTCTGCTGTTCTGATGTAGTTAGGGAGTTCATTCCACCAACTGGGCAGATTGAATGTGAGAGTTCGGGAAAGTGATTTCTTCCCTCTTAGGGATGGAACAACGAGGCGACGTTCATTCACAGAACGCAAGTTTCTGAAGGGCACATATATCTGCAGAAGTGAGAGCAGATACGAAGGAGCAAAGCCAGAGGTCGCTTTGTAAGCAAACATCAGAGCTTTGAATTTGATGCGAGCAGCAACTGGCAGCCAGTGCAAACGGGTGAGTAGCGGAGTAACATGTGCTCTTATGGGTTCATCAAAGACCACTCGTGCTGCTGCGTTCTGAAGCAGCTGAAGAGGTTTGATAGAATTAGCTGGAAGCCCGGCTAGTAGAGAGTTGCAATAATCCAGTTTGGAGAGAACAAGAGCTTGAACAATGAGTTGAGCTGTATGTTCAGATAGGAAGGGTCGGACCTTTCTGATGTTGTAGAGTAGTTCTAGAAATGTGCTCAGAGAAGTTTAGTTGGTAATCAATCGTTTAAGGCAAAGATTTGGCACGTATCGCAAAATGTAATCTGAATGTGAGCCTAATGTGGCCCATGTGGAAAATGGTAAATTTGGCCCAAATGATGGAGGACAAATGTGGGCCACAGTTGGCAAAAATGTGGCATAGTCATTTAAGGGTAATTTGGGTCTAAACCTAAAGTGGCTCACACGTATAAGTGCAAATGTGGCTATTTCGGCTGTGAGCCTAATGTGGCCCAGTTATCTTAAGACATATGTGGACCACATAGACTAAAGTCACCATCATGGAGAAAAGTGTTTGCTTTAGTTGGGCTCATAGCCCTGAATCTTATAATTTAATTTTTGTTTTGGACCGCTGTAACTTTTAAGAACTTTGCTTGAAAAGTTTATTCATTACAGCAAACAAACAATAAAATTAAGTGAGGCACAACCTGTGATGAAATAATATACTGATGTTAACTGATGCTAACCAATGTTTAATCCATAATTAGACGTAATGTAATAACATGCTTGCACATGCCACAGAATTATGAAGGTTTATAAGCTAAAAAAAAGTCTATGATTCAACTTCTGCTCACAGAGACACCAATAATCATCGTATGAACCTCAACAACGGTGATAATTAACAAAATGAACAAAACTTACAAACATCACAAACGGGGCGAAATCAACAACGTCAACATAAACAGCAGAATCAACAGCAAATGATGAAAACTGGAGCATCAATAAGCTATATAATGTATTCATACTGCAATGCATGCTGGGATTTTTGAACTTTGCCACACCCAGCAAGTGTAAGGTGTAGGCCAGATCTGGGCCAGAGTAAAAGCAAATTTTGGCCCAGAATAGGGTCAGTTCTAGTTCATTTGGTTGAATTCCGGCTTATGTGATATTGCTATGGCTTAATTGTGGCCCCGATCTGGCAAACAGGAGCGGACCGCCCAAGTGCCATCATTTCATGCGGTATGTGGGCCAGATCTAAGTGTCTGGTGTGGGCCGGATTTGAGCCACATGAATTTTGCTAGCTGGGATTGATCTCACTTGGTTTAAGTCATTTTGAGAAATTCGGTCACAGCACCAAACTTATCTGAAAGAGCACGGTGGTTTACATTTGATAGTCCAAATATCTAAAAACTCTTAAAGCAAGAAGTATTTTTTAGATAAGCAAAAAAAAAAAAAAGCAAAGTAACCTGCCGACGAGTAAGCAAATAAAATTCCAAAGCAAAAACAAGATTATGTTGCTTACCACATTGGCAGATTATTTTGCTTGTGTTAAGAAAAAACTCATTCAATATTGATTTATTATTTCTTAAAACAAGACTATTTTTCGCTTGCCTAGAAAGTGCTTCTTGATTTAAGAATTTTCAGATGTTTGGACTTCTAGTCTAAGACAAAAACTCAAAGAAAAGTGTCTTTGCAGTGTGGCAAAACTCTTAAACCTTCACATACAGTGCATCTGGAAAGTATTCATAGCGCTTCACTTTTTACAAATTTTGGTATGTTACAGCCTTATTCCAAAACAGATTAAATTCATTTATTTCATCAAAATTCCACACACAATCCCCCATAATGACAATGTGAAAAACGAGTTTCTGAAATTGTTGCAAATTTATTAAAAATAAAAAACCTGAAAAATCACATGTACATCAATATTCACAGCCTTTGCTCAATACTTTGTTGATGCACCTTTGGCAGCGATTACAGCCTCAAGTCTTTTTGAATATGATGCCACAAGCTCGGCAAACCTGTCTTTGGGAATTTTTACCCATTCCTCTTTGCAGTACCTCTCAAGCTCTATCAGGTTGGATGGGATGCAATGGTGTACAGCCATTTTCAGATCTCTCCAGAGATGTTCAATAGGATTTAGGTCTGGGGTCTGGCTGGGCCACTCAAGAACATTCACCGAGTTGTTGTGGGGCCACTCCATTGATATTTTGGCGGTGGGCTTTGGGTCATTGTCCTGCTGTAAGATGAACCGTCACCCCAGTCTGAGGTCAAGAGCACTCTAAAGCAGGTTTTCATTCAGGATGTCTCTGTACATTGCTGCATTCATCTTTCCCTCTATCCTGACTAGTCTTCCAGTTCCTGCTGCTAAAAAAAACATCCCCAGAGCATGGTGCTGCCACCACCTTGCTTCACTGTAGGGATGGTATTAGCCTCTGGTGTCTGGTTTTCTCCAAACGTAACGCCTGCTAATTACTCTATCAGACTAGAGAATTTTGTTTCTTATGGTCTGAGATTCCTTCAAATGCCTTTTGGCAAATTCCAGGCAGGGAGTGGCTTCTGTCTGGTCACTCTACCATACAGGCCTGATTGGTGGATTACAATTCACACAGGCTCACCAAAATTGGACAATAGAATATTTGAAAAACGTTGCCTGGTCTAAAGAGTCTCAATTTCTACTGCAAAATTCGAATGGTAGGGTCAGAATTTGGCATCGACATCATGAAAGCATGGATCCATCCTGCCTTGTATCAACACTTTAGGCTGGTGGTGGTGGTGTAATGGTAGGCATATTTTCTTGGCACACTTTAGGCCCATTAGTACCAAATGAGCATCGTGTCAACATCACAGCCTACCCGAGTATTGTTGCTGACCATGTCCATCCCTTTACTCATTTCTTCCAAATAAAATAAATCCCTTTATTAAACACAAAAACCAATTCCAATTTAGATTTAAAAATTCATCTTTTATTTGTAGCAAATAATAAACTAACAAAATCAACAAAGTGTGGTCAAACCACCATACCCGGTATTCACAAACTCACTCGCTACTTCCTCTCTCTATGTCCATAAATGGAGGCATATGTATCAAAAATTTGACAGCTAGAAATAACTAAACAAAAATAGTATGTTCATCTCCCTTCGCTAGTTACAAACCTGGTTAAAGATTCTTTATTCTGTTAAACGCAAAAGTAGACATAGTATTTGTTCTTCCTGCTATACAAGTCAGTGGTTAGAAGTTTTCAGCTTTCTTCAAAATATCTTCTCTTAGGTTCAGCCGAAAAACTAAGAACTCATACAAATTTGTATTCACTTGAGTTTGAGTAAATAGTGAGTACATTTTCAATTTTGTGTGAACTATGCCTTTATCAATGTATAGTCATTAAGTCTAGTTCTCAGTACTGCACGCTCTCTGAACACTGACTGCAATGGTTTCACTTGATGTGTAAATTGTATTATGTATTTGCTTTGGCAGAGAGTCAGAGACTTTTAATTACAGCTTTTGATTAAGTGCAGCTTTCCCTGGGAGTCTCTAATACACCTCTACACTGAAAAACACGCTTTTCTTACTTTGTTTTCGTCTTGTTTTTAGTCCAAATATCTACAAATTCTTAAATCAAGAAGCATCTTCTAGTCAAGCCAAACATATTGTCTTGTCTCCAGCAGTAGTATGTCAAAATAAAGTGAGTTTTTACTTAAAACAAGCAAAATAGTCTTATTTAAAATGAAAACTAGATTATTTAGCTCGTTTTAAGTAAAAAAAACACTTAATTTTGACTCATTATTTCTGAAAACAAGACAATATTGATCACTTGTCTAGAAAATGCTCATCCTGAGGCCTCTAGAGATTGTGCAGCACCATTGATGAGATCCAACTGCTGTGAAGAGATAATGCCAACCGTTGAGGACCTCAAGGACCAACACATACAAAGAGATGATGCCAATCATCGAGGACTTCTAGAGGTATCCAAAATCCTGGACCAAGCGCAGATGCTGTGGCGGTCATGGAGGAGTAAAGAGCATGACACTGATTCCAGAAAGACCCAGTGACAGACGAGTCTCCGCATTGATCCCGTGGGCCAGCCTGAACACCGCCGGGGACCTACACACACCTGCAGCTTCTCCACGATGGACGTCCAGCGTTCTCCAGCCTCCAGTGTCTAGACTGCAGCTCTGCACAATCAGTTTGGCCAGAGGAGAAATGGTCGTGCCCTAATAAAAGCCTGGTTTCTCTCGAGGTTTTTTCCTTTACTTTCGTCAATTGGTGAAGTTTGTTTCTCGCCACTGGCTTGTTTGGTTTGGGACTTATGGAGCTGCACATTGATGGATTTGCTCTTCAGTGTTTGAACTTTCAGCAGTGAAAATTAAACAACACTAGACTGAACTCTAACTCTGAAAACTGGACTGACACAGTTTCAATTCACTATAATCTTCTATGTTCAGCTTCTTCGACACAATCTACATTGCAAATGCGCTATACAAATAAAGATGAATTGAATTGAAAATGTTTCTTGATTAGATATTTTGACTAGAAACA
>NC_079454.1:3536478-3641478 GCF_903798145.1 Danio aesculapii
ACTGTACCAGAGAGATGCAGTCAGACAGTGTGTGTGCCGTGCACTGGTCTATGGGGTCTCTGAGGCTCTCGCAGCTCTGGCTCTGTAAGAAGGGCAGGAATGAGCGCTCAAACATGGCAGGAGTGCTGATGACCAGCACAGCCAGGGTGTCTGCTGGATACTGCAGATGATGAGCAGCGGTGAGCACTGCATTATACCAGCCCACCTGCACACAAACACACGCACACACACACACACTTATCAGTCCCTCTGTGATTGCAGTATTTAATGCAAAATCTACAAAATTCTGAAAGACTGGCAATTTTTTTTTATGTGATGTAAGTTATATGTTGCTGGTAGGCATGGGCCGGTATAAGATTCTGACGGCATGATAACCTTTGATTAAAAATATCACGGGTTCACGGTAGTGTGATTACTGCTCTAAAATATATTCTTTTTAAATGTCTGGGTAAAAAAAAATACAAATAAATTTCCCCTTTAAACAATATATTTTATTTTGTGAAACATTTACAATATTTTGGAGCAGTAAACATGTCAAGCTATTTATTAAAAATGAATCATTGACTTCTGCTGTCTTCATTAGTTTCAGAAACAATGATTTCTTAACAAGTTAAAATGGCATCTTTGTATTTTTTTTTCTGCTGGGGAGACTGTTGTCCTAAAAAACAAAACAAAAAAAAAATGTAAATAAAAAATCTTACATATACCTTAGGAACAGTATCACAGAAAATTTTGGCGGTTTTAAAACCTTGACTTTTACAAACCGTGGTATACCTTGAAAACCATTATCGTCCCATGCCTAGTTGCTGGTTGCACCATATTACATTATCACTGCTTGCACTGAGCCACTTGACTATGTGTATTTTAATCTGAGTTAAATATGCCATATAAGTGTGATTTTTGTCTATTATTCATATTATACTTAATCTGGTTTTAAATGACCCATATGCTACATTTGTAAAGCAGTTTTACTTATTGAGCAAAACTAGCAATGTGGTGCACCTGTTATTTATATGGCTACAAATTTAAATCGATTATGTTTCTACAGTAGCATAACATGCTACATAAATATATGCATGAGAATAAAATAATAATTTGCTTCTCTAAATCTCCCATTAACTTGTTTTTAGTCAGTTGACAATTAAATGCTTAGTTTTAATGAAATATCTATATTTTTAAATGTGCTAGACAACACAAAAAGTACATATCTGATATATTTTTGATTGACCTTCCTAATGATAATGGTTTTGCTAACGTGAAAGTGAAACTTCAACAAAGTCCCTAATGTATTACAACTAAAATGTATATGACACAGTAGGCTTTATAGACTTCAGTTTATCTATTTGTTGCTCTATTTTACAGAGCCTGGTGTCTCATGAGATCAAAAAAGTAATGCACATTTTACAATACTGTCTATATTTTATAAATAAAGTAAATTAAGTAAGTTTGTCAGATATCATGTCCTGCGACCTGGACATAGAGAGCTTAATGGTTCAGCAAATATCTTTGTGTTGTCTTCGGTCTCAGTAATGAACGCTTACAAAAAAGATGGACAGAACTGCAGATTCACATTGATTCAACATGCGACACACGCCAAAGCTGTCAGATGGATTACTGGTGGATCTGTCTGCGATACCTTAAAGGGATAGATTTCAAAACCTTTCTCTTTTAAATACTCGCGGAAAGTCCTGAGCAGTTCATGCACGCGTTCACTGGAGATCGCCATTTTTCTCCTTCTTAAGTGTGTTTATGAGGTGCATTTCCG
Organism: Danio aesculapii; assembly: GCF_903798145.1. Classification (NCBI taxonomy): domain Eukaryota; kingdom Metazoa; phylum Chordata; class Actinopteri; order Cypriniformes; family Danionidae; genus Danio; species Danio aesculapii. Next base: position 3,538,244 of record NC_079454.1, read on the forward strand.
CCTCCTGGTGGACCGGAGCGGAAGTGGAGCATCTGCAGAAAGAAAACGTTATAACTCGGTTTTTATTCGTTTTCATAAACCATTTGCAGATTCACTTTGATTAATGATTAATGATTCATGTTGACATTGATATTAATATATAAAAAATCTAATTCTTCAAGCGCCACAGAAAAGAGGTTTCATTATGACAGTATTGCAAGATTATTATTAATTTTTCTTATTTTATTATCATTTAAGGAACCATTTTTTTCTACTCTACACCAAAATGTGTCGTTTATACGTTAAGAAACCTCTTACGTAAGGTTGTACAACCTTAATAGACACTATTTGTACATCCATATTGTTGTTAATCTGCATAGGAAGCATGTATCAGGTCATTCGTGCAGTGGTGAACTGCCAATGTAATGTTCTTAATCCTATATTTGTAATGAGATACTAATGTAAAAGTGTTTACTAGCAGCTTTTGTACTCTTGAATTTGTTAGCAGATACTCAAGTATAAAATAATTGTGTCACAAGTCATTAAACACCCCAGTAAAAATGCTAACACACTCTTAAAACATTAGTGTGAAGTTTTCATTTTAAATAGGGAATAATTATAAATTTCATATGATTAAACATATATTCATAATAGTTTTTATAGACTTTTTCACTTTAACACTTTCCACTCCCTACTGATGTTATTAATAAAACCTCTGTGCAAAAACTAAAGCAAACACTTTATAATCATTATGAGTAATATTTACAGTGAAAGAGATAATTATGAGATGAATAACATTGATGGCTCAAATTTCTGCATAACCTTAAACAAAAATTGTCCCCATTTGTGAGTTCACATGGATATTTTGTATAGCCTACTTTATACAGCAATAAGTACTGAGCATTGTATTGAATATCTGAGCACTTCAATGCTTTAAAAATACAGTCGTCCAACAAACGGTCAAAGAAAACCATGAATAAAAAGCCTGTTACTGTAAACTTCTATGAAGACTGGTGAAACAGTGAAATAAATGATTGATTCTGTATCTGCATAATTTGTGCTACATCTGCTCCGACAGCACTGAAAACACACACACTCCCTTGTGCAAAAAAAAGTTTACTATGTTGTGTTGCAAATATATTTATTTATCAATAGTAGATTGCAAAAATATTCACCATAAACTTTACTTTAAGATTATAACCAGTGTATGACCACCATGCTTTTAACTATCTTAACGTTTAACAGACTTTAAAATAATTGTAATTTAATATATTTCAGAAAATATAGTATATTTTTATAGTATAAGTTGTGAATTTTAATTCTGTCATTATTTACCTACCATTTACTTGTTTCTTTCTACTGTTGAACACAAAAGAAGATATTTAGTATAATGTTGGAAATATGTAACCCCTGACTTCCACAGTGTTTGTTTTTCCTACTATGAAAGTCAATGGTTACAGGTTTTCAGCATTTTTCAAACGGTCTACTTTTGTGTTCAACAGAAAATAGAAACTTTTAACCATTTCAGGGAGAGTAAATGGTGAGAAACTCATTAAAGTCTAAACTTAACTTAAATTGTAAACATATCCCTTAGATCTGATTGGCTGATTGTATGTTGATCCAGGAATTTACATGGGTAAAGTCCAGATCGTATACACGGCCGGCCAGAAGTGTGATATACACATCAATATAGCAGCATTTTTTAATGACACTGAATAACAATAATTAATATTTTACAGTAATGTGACGGTTGCGTTTAGGGTTGGAACAAACATTAAAAAATACAATTTATTGGGTAATTTAATAGATAACATAAATAATACTCAGTACTACTACTGTTTTTACATTAGTGTGACTGTTGGGTTTAGGCTTGGGGAGGGGGTAGACGTTAATAAAATACAATAAATTTAATTAAAAATATAAATAATTCTCATTAACTTCCGGCCGCAACCACATCCTATCTAGCAACAACCAGGAACATGTCCTGTGAAGTACAATCTGTGTCTTTGACTTCAGTATGTCACTTTTGGCAATTCAACAATTATTTTTCATGAGAATATGTTTAGAGTTTTGAAAAAATAAAAAATAAATAAAGCAGGACTATTACTAGTATTCAGTTTAAAGTGCAATGTAAAGGCACAACTATAGTTAATTTAGGTTAATTAGGCAGGTCACTGGACAACATTCCTTTTCCTGTAGCCAAAAACAATAAAAAAATAACTTCTTAGGGGACAATCAATACATAAATTGGAGTTGTTTAGTTGTCAGAAGCAGACGAGGAACCGTCAGTGAAATCATTGTATGTGAATGTAATAGTTAAACTCAATCTGGCAACCTTTTTTTTTAATTTTTTATTATTAACTCTATGCCACAAGAACAAGAGGTATTACATTTCACATAGTTTCATAGGTGCAGTAGGTAGTGCTGTCGCCTCACAGCAAGAAGGTCGCTGGTTCGAGCCTCGGCTGGGTCAGTTGGCGTTTCTCTGTGGAGTTTGCATGTTCTCCCTGCATTTGTGTGGGTTTCCCCGCACAGTCCAAAGACATGCATTACAGGTGAATTGGGTAGGCTAAATTGGCTGTAGTGTATGAGTGTGAATGTGTGTGTGTGGATGTTTCCCAGAGATGGGTTGTGGCTGGAAGGGCATCCGCTGCGTAAAACAAATGCTGGATAAGTTGGCGGTTCATTCGCTGCGCTGGCCCCTTTTTAATAAAGAGACTAAGGCGACAAGAAAATGAATGAAGGAAATTACATGTTTTCAGAGCTTTTTTGTTTTGTGATTGTTCTAAAAGATTTATATATACTTTGGAGTCATTCACAAAATGGGTAAAGTTTGGTTTACATTGAGCCCACTTTTTCTGATGTATATGGTATTTTCCTAACAGCATAAACAAATTAAAAATATATTGTCCTTTACAGTTCAGGTTCTCATTATCAGAATAAAACAGTACATCAAATTTCTATCTTATACTCCATTTTTTGTTAATAAGCAATTCCAAATCTTTCCAAAATATTCTTGAGTAAATACATTGAAAAAAAGATGCAAAATTGTTTTCAATCTGGCAACCTCGAAAAACTTTGTGTGGCAGTCGCGTAAAACAGCAAAATAACTAAATTTGAGTGTAATAGTCATCCCAATCTGGCAACCCGGAGAAAAACTTGTGTGTGGTGGTCGCTTGAAACCGTAAAATCATCGATTGTGAGTGTAATAGTCACCCCAATCTGGCAACCCGGGGAAGCACTTTTGTGTGGGAGTAGCGTGAAACCGGACACTTTCTCCAGCGCAAAGGACGCTTGACGGTGGACTGAGGCGGGAATATGTTTGCTCTGTTGACTGACCGCAGAGGCAAGTGTCGGTGGTTTTAAAGCTGAGTTTCTCTGACTGAAGGTCTGCTCTTCATCATCTTCTTCATCATCATCATCATCAGCTGATCCAGGACCTGCGCTTCAGCACCACTGACTGCGGTAATAATGACACACAAACTGACCTTCACCGCTGACAGGCAGCGCGAGCATCTGCAGCTTTAGTTCATCTAGATTGTCTACTTTTTATTACTCCGGGGAACAGTTTTTCCTCTTGACCTAATGTTGTTTCTTGTGTTTTACTGCTATTCAGTGTAAGTCTCGAGTCTGTAAACTATTTATTCTGCTGCAGATTTGTAAATAGTGTTTTCTGCTGGGATGTCAACACTTGTTTGTGTGATTAACTATAGATATTCGTGAAGAGTTAGTGTGTTCCCACGTCAAAAAAATATTGTTGTCATTTATATTAATTATTAGTGTTTTGTTGTATTATAATATACTATTACACTTTGTTAATGAATGCTTACTGTAGTATTAACTATAGTGAACTGATAAACTGTAATGTAGTATACTTCAGTTTATATTAGTTAACTGTGGTGGATTGTAGTATAGTAATATACCCTATTGTTGTTAAAAACTCCAGCATTGGGTCATTTGTTTATATTACTCTAATTGTTGCTGCTGTAACAACAGTAAAGTCATCACTTCAGATCAAAGGTTTATCTAATACAGTGGTTCTCAAACTTTTTCACCAAGTACCACCTCAGAAGAAAATGGTCTCTCCAAGTACCACCATAATGACCAGTATTGAAATACAGTATTGTAGTAGGCCTAATTACACAGCTACAGCTCTGCACAGATCAAAAACGTGGCAGTTTAATTCTTCTTCTTCCTATTATTATGAATATTTATTATTGTCAGCCATAATAAATATACCATTATAATAAATATACCAAATATAAGCCATTATAAATAGTTTGAACATTAACACTGTACTGTGCTGCTTACAGGTAAAAACATAAATAAAATTCAACATTTAAATTAAAATGTGCTTTTAAAAGTTAATTAAAAACTCCACTGTTCTTAAAAAGTAAAAAGAAAACTGCTGTACTTAAATGTAAAGTATTATTGTAGGGATGGTATACAGTTTAACCCAAAGAATGACCAGTCTGTCAGATGAAGAAGAGCCGGAGTCAGAGATTCAAATAAATAAATAAAGTTTACTGAAGATAGTTTGCAGTTTCATCTGAAGAAGCCAGCTTCAACACTCACAATGAGTTCCTGGGCCGCTCTGCTTACAATTACAAATCAATAACAATTATACTCTCACATAATGTCATTAACTGCGTCACACATATAGGTGTTCTAACCTGATTGGTTAAAACACAGATAGACTAGGAAAATTTCCACGTGGGGTTCGTGCGTACAATTCTGAACAATATCTTAAGCATATAAACATCAGACATCCACTAGACTAATTAGAGCTGACTTCAGACCTGTAAAACGGATCCACAAACAAATAGAACACACACACTTAAAGTACAATCTGTTTCTTATCCAGGGCTGAGTGTACTCTCAGCCGTCTTTATCAAAACTGGTTAAAAACGGGTATAATATACATTCAGGCAGTTATATCCTTACTACACAAAGTCTATCTTGGATAAAAAGTAGAATTACTTTAAAAGAATTAACCGTAAAATTAGCAGAATGACTTTAGAGATTTTAGATAGTATTAACTCATAGAAATAACAATAGAAACACTTGCTTGCAGTCCTCAGTCCTCAGCCCTCAGTTCCACTCAAGGTCTCTGTGACCTCTGACCTAGTTTGGTGGCTCTTGAAAAAGTTACAGAGACAGGCAAACGCACTGAACATTCTTATATTAAGCAATGTGTTAACTTATTCATTAGTTAAAAAATCAATTCAAAGTTAAATACTCATTCAAATATATTTAATAAAAATAATGAGAAACGAGATGATGAGAAAAGGACAAACGTTGATTCATGCTGAGATGGATTGGAAGGTATAAATCTGAATCGTTCATTATCATAAAGTAGCCTATTCATCAAAACCTGGAAATGTTCCTTGGACCTCAGAAATATAGGCTGTATGTAGGGCCAGACGGAATCTGCGGACATTTTTTGCTATTTCTGCACAGAATTTTGGTAAAAATCTGCGGATTTATATGGAATGATTTTGGCAGTATCATAAAAACATATTATATGAAATAAAAAGTAACACCTTTATAACTTGTATTTAATGTTTACAATGCAAATCCAATTAGATCCACTTTATTTGGTAAACAAAGCAAGTCTCTCATATAATATATCTACTAAAAGACAGAAAATATTACTTTACAAACTATATTGTAAACAAATCATATAAATATATTTTCATATTAGTCAATAATATTACTGAAATTAATTTAAAAGCTGAAAAAATATGAATTTACACCCATTTACACAAGTAAATAAACAGAATCAATGATGGGCTAAAAATCTGCGGTATTCTGCGCGTGCAGATTCCGTGTGGGCCTAGCTATAGGTCATCATATTGAAATATAAACTCTTTTTGATAAATTTTGAAATATATGTTGCATCTATATACAGTGTGACTTATTTGCAAATCTTTGAAATCTAAACATTAACTTGAATTTAAATATATGAATTAGATTTACATATTTAAATTAAAAATTAGACATGCGTACTGCGCGTTAGAGTAGGCTTTGTGTGTCAGAAAAGCAAGTGATTAAACTATACCTGTCAACATTGGCATATATAAATACGAGATACGCCCCTAATAACCGTTACAAATAAGGGGGGAAATTAGCTTGATAGAAAATGATAGAATACATAACAAACATTAGAAATTTGAAATTAAAATAAAAGGTTTAGCCTATTAAAATCAATATGCTGATCGGTGTTATGATATATATGATACATATCGATGTTATTGTACGTGTTAAAGGGTTAAAAGTGTGTTCATTATTTTACTTTTATTATTCAGCAATTCCTCAGCGTACCACTAGAACGAAGCCTGCATACCACTAGTGGTACGCTTACCACAATTTGAGAACCACTGATCTAGAAGATGCTAAATGTTCCTTCAATTCTAGAATCTCATAATTACAATTACTTATTACACATTGTTTTTATTATGATCCTCTGCCTGCAGGTGCCACTCTTCAGAACAAGAGCAAACCCTGTCTATATTTAAACCCCACATCAGACAGCATCTAATTCAGGCATGGGCAAACTCGATCCTCGGGGGCCGGTGTCCCTGCAGAGTTTTGCTCCAACACTAATCAAACACACTTGAACACCCTAATTAGTGTCTTCAAGATCACTAGAAAGCTACAAGCAGGTGTGTTTGATTAGGGTTGGTGCAAAACTATGCAGGGACACCGGCCCTCCAGGATCGACTTTGCCCTTCCCTGATCTAAATGAAGTCCTCTTTGTTACTGGTTAACCTGCCATCTCTGCCATGTCTTTATGATGATGCCGTCTGTTGTGTTTTTAGCTTTGGGTGAAACCAGAAGACTCCGATCAGTGAAAAGAGACAAGTATTAGAGGCAGATGTGGGAAAGCGCGGTTTGCTCTTTATCCAGCAGATTTACAGTAATCTGAGTTGCATAGCAGCCTCATGAGCTCACAGTGCTGTCCACGCTTTGTGCCAGACTGTCAGTGTGCACTTGTGTAATCAGAGCCGGCAGATCGAGCGCTTTTTAATGACACTTTTAAACTCCGCTCTGTTTGTTTTGTAAGAAGTGGACAGTGGTGGCAGAGACCATTCCAGCTGCAGCGGGTCTCTTTTAGGGCTGTATGATACTGGGAAAACATGCAATATTGTTGCAGAGTGTTACGATATTTCTTAGAATATATAACATTTCCCTAGACAAAATGCTATTTTTATTAGCTCTGGTTTTAAATCATTTATCGATTTATTGATATTAACAGGTAAAAATATTTTTGAAGATGTAATTAATTGTAATTGGTAACAGCTGTGCCAAGCTGAAGACTTTTTTTATCATGCAAAATCATTGTTTGCTATTTTATTATCTTATATATTATCTTATATTAGCATTAAAACTTTCGTAATTCACTGGTTATCTTCCAGATACCAATTAATCTCAATAAATGGATTAATAAAGAGTAAATACATTTAAAATAACAAAGTTAAAAGGTGCTTTTAGTACTTCTAAGGATACACACTGTGTGTATGTTTGTAAGTATTTAAATATCAAGTAATAAATAAATCTATGGTAAAGTATATAGAATTATAGCATGAGGGATGTAATGTGAACCGAATGGTGCTTCCTTTTAGGGCTGCACAATATATAGCAAAATTATCATTATTGCGATAATAGTATATGCAGTATATGTATCGCAGACATATGAATGGTATAAATGAATCTGAATGCTTTACTGTCCAGATGTTGAATGAATCTGCTTCTCTGCTGTGTTTCAGTGGGCTGTGAATGGAGAATAAGGCGATGTACTTGACCACCACCCATGAGGACCAGGAGAACAGCTCTTTCTATGAGGAAAGCTATGATGGCATGAACCTGTCCAAACTCAACCTGTGTGAAGAAGGTACAGAAATCTGCTACATTATTTCTTCTTTTACCTGCGCCACTATATATTCTCTGTCTTGTTCTTGTCATCTGTGGATTCTACTATGACAAAATATGTATTATATACACACGCAAAAAAAAAAAAAAAAAAAAAAAAAAAACAAATATATATATATATATATATATATATATATATATAGCATCCCGTATAATACATTTTCAATGTATTACATGTGTTTTCAAGTGTTTACATTCAGTTAAAGTCAGAATCACTCGCCCTCCTGTGAACTTTTTTTCTTTTTCAAATATTTCAGATCAAGAAAATTTTCACAGTATTTCCTATAATTTTTTTTCTTCTGGAGAAAGTTTTATTTCGGCTAGAATAAAAGCAGTTTTTAATTTTTAAAAACCATTTTAAGGTCAAAATTATAAGCCCTCTTAAGCAATATTTTTCAAACCACTGTTTGTTGACTTGCCTTATTATCCTAACTTGCCTGATTGACCTAATTAACCTAGTTAAGCCTTTAAATGTCACTTTAAGCTGAATACTAGTGTCTTGAAAAATATCTAGTCAAATATTATGTCATCATGGCAAAGATAAAAGATATCAGTTATTAAAAATGAGTTATTAAAACTATTATGTTTAGAAATGTGTTGAAAAATACTCATTTCTGTTAAACAAATAATTCGGGAGGGCTATTAATTCTGATTTCAACTGTATATATATTAGCAATATTACATGAGTAGCTGTGCAGTATGGCTGTATATCGGCACTGGTGGTAAAAAAAAGAAAATCAAACACGGAGAGTCTCAAAAACCCTTTTGTATGAGGAACTACTTTCTTCTGCCATTCATTCACATCTGCAGCTGACGTCAGAACAGCAGAAACTGTTGCTGCTTCACTGTCACTTTAGAGCTAGTGTTTGAATGGTCCTTTAGTGTAATGTCTAAAGTGATGACAAAACAGGTGATTTTGCTCACATTTTAAGATTATAAGGCTGAAAGGCTTGAAATGCAATCAGTCTACATAGTTTTTCCAGTATTTGTCTGTTGCAATCGGGAGATCACAATAATTAACCCCGAAAAAGTCAAAGCAAAGCAAACACTAGCAGATTACTATGGTATAAGTACAGCACTACAACAAACAAAAGAGATCGACTTAGAATGTCACTTACATGTTTTATAATGATTTGATCAGCTGTAGTCAACAGAAATGTATGAGTTTTTCTCTCCTAGGGGCTTATTATGTTGTTCCTGTCGCCATCTTGTGGTGGAATGTCAACCATCTTTAGCCTGCTCAGTATGACAGGCTGATGGCCCCTGAGGCGCTGAATCTTCAAAATGCTAAATATTTAAAATAGGCACTATCCTTGTAAGTAAACTGCTTAGTTGAAGTGTAAACAACTACATTCTCCACTAAAAAAAGCCTCAAAAGGACATTATGTTGTCCAACAGCTGCATTAGCCAGTCTTGAGACTCGTCAGATTCGAGAACCAGACAGAACTTATTTATTTATTATTAATTATTTTTCAATATCATTTTATAATAATATTGTGCAAATGTCTTTTAGTGGATGCATATAAAATATGAGGGATTATTATTCCATGCTTGTGTTTGACAGTAAATTCTACAAAGTACAGGAGAAAGACTGATAATCGCTGTGGTCAGTTGGATTCCTTAACTTCAATCAAATATGCCATCGTGTCCCTTTATATTCTGGTGCTGCTCACTATATTCGGCCTCTGCATAGCAGGTAAGCATGTTTGCTTTCTCTTTGCATTCTCTGCTTGTAGTTTGTTTGACAAGTTTTGCTTTTACATACTTATATATCTGTTTAAATTAGTTATTTCAGCGGTTTCCAACAGGGGGGTCCCGACTCACAAGGGGGCCTCAGCAAGCTCTGTGGGGGGTCATGTCATATTTAATTTTTTTTAGCAGTGGACAATTAGGAGAATGATCATGTTGCCTTAGTTCATTTTATCCCCTGGCTGACCAAAAAATTGACAAATTTGTAATTCATCCACCACAAATGAACAGAGTCTTACTGAATCGCCTTCATCTGCTAAAGGTAATGAACCAAGCATACTAGACCCAGGTGAGGAAGCTCCAAACATTTCTGCTCGCAGTGCTAGCAATACTGGAAACACAAAATGCAGGAAATGCCAAGATAGTTACCTGAACTATGGTTTTAATCTATTTTTTCGAAGCGAAGAGTTCCTGACCCAGTGTTACGACTTTATAGTTTTGCTCTAGGGTTTAAGAGGTATCATTTAAAGGTGGTTAAAATTTGTAGTGAGTTGGTGGCAAAATTTCAACAACAACAACCAAAATACTGCCAAAAATAAGTGAATTTATTTACAATAGTGAAAAGGCAAACAGAAAAGAAAAGTATTATTTACAAGATCACACAAAAGAGAATAAATCAACGTATTATGGTTGGGGAAACGAGAATTAAGTGGCGCCAAATAAATGAAAGCAATATAACAAAACGCCCAAATCTAGCTATTATAACCCTCTAAACTATCTAATAGAAAATAAACAAACAGAACATGTTTAGCGTTTTCACGCTATATCTAAACCCAGCGAGTGGCGCTCACTTCTAAACTAGTGTGTTTAGACAGTGGAGTTATCTACGTGATGTAAGATGTATGTCACGTGACACAAGCAAAACAGACAGGCATAATATACATTTGACTGTAACACCCAGCCACAGTGCATTATCTGTGCCAAAGTCCTTGCTGATGAATGGATGAGCAACAGCACTGCCAGCAGCAATCCTCACACTGATTGATAAAGCGTAACAAATAACATGCAAGTATTAAATTGTAATAGATTATATTATTTTTTCCCCCATAGACCAATGTGAATACTGATATTGTTGTTATTGAATTTAAAATAGGGCCAATTTAAAGGCCAAAGGCTTAAGTTTTTCAGTTACAAATGGCCTGCTGAAGTTTAGCTTTTATATTTTACATTAGGCTCTTATTTGTGCATAAACATATCTAGATAAAGTAATAAACATACCATTTGTTTGAAATAATTTTTTGTCATCCGTACTTTATCATTAAATGTTGAGGGGGCCATACAATATTTTGTGGGGGAAAAGGGGGTCTACACTAAGTTATTTATAGCAATCAGACATGAAACAAATTATATATATATATATATATATATATATATATATATATATATATATATATATACAGTTGAAGTCAGAATTATTAGCCCCTCTTTGAATTTTTTTCTTTTTTTAATATTTCCCAAATGATGTTTAACAGAGCAAAGAAATTTTTACAGTATGTCTGATAATATTTTTTCTTCTGGAGAAAGTCTTATTTGTTTATTTCGGCTAGAATAAAAGCAGTTTTTAATTTTTTAAAAACCATTTTAAGGACAAAATTATTAGCCCCTTTAAGCTATTTTTTTCCAATAGTCTACAGAACAAACCCTAACCTGCCTAGTTAACCTAATTAACCTAGTTAAGCCTTTAAATGTCACTTTAAGCTGTATAGAAGTGTCTTGAACAATATCTAGTCAAATATTATTTACTGTCATCATGACAAAGATAAAAGAAATCAGTTATTAGAAATGAGTTATTAAAACTATTATGTTTAGAAATGTGTTGAAAAAACTCTCTGTTGAACGGGAATTGGGGAAAAAAATAAGCAAGGGAGCTAATAATTCTGACTTCAACTGTAAATTGAACTGTTGTCTAATGACTTGCCTAATTAACCAAACTTGTTTTGAAAAAATGTTCTCTCTTTTGGGAAATATTTTTAGAAGTAAAATTTCACAGTAGGGCTAATAATTTTGCCTTTAAATCCATTTTTGTACTGTACTTTTAATATGCCCTTGGCCATCAGTTATTACGAGAGTTCACTCATTCATTCTTTTTCTTTTCGGCTTAGTCCCTTTATTAATCTGGGGTCACCACAGCGGAATGAAACGCCAACTTATCCAGCATATGTTTTACGCAGTGGATGCCCTTCGAGCTGCAACCCATCACTGGGAAACATCCATACACACTCATTCACACAAATACACTATGGACAATTTAGCTTACCCAATTCACAAATACCACATGTCTTTGGACTTGTGGGGGAAACCGGAGCACCCAGAGGAAACCCACGCCAACACGGGGAGAACATGCAAACTCCACACAGATATGCCAACTGAACCAGCTGAGGGTCGAACTAGTAGCGATTGTGCCACCCACTGCGCCACCTTGCAGCTTATTGTGACATACAGTTGAAGTCTGAAATATTAGCCCTCCCGTTTATTTTTTCCCCAGTTTCTGTTTAACGGAGAGAAGATTTTTTCTCAACACATTTCTTAACATAATAGTTATAATATCTCATTTCTAAAAACTGATTTGTTCTATCTTTGCCATGATGACAGTAAATAATATTAGACGAGATATTTATCAAGACACTTCTATACAGCTTCAAGTGACATTTAAAGGCTTAACTAGGTTAATTAGGTTAACTAAGCAGGTTAGGGTAATTAGGCAAGTTATTGTATAACGATGGTTTGTTCTGTAGACTATCGAACAGTTCTACACCTCCATCATTGAATCAGTCATCTGCACATCAATAACTGTCTGGTTTAGCTCAGCTACTAAATGCGATCTCCAAAGACTACATCGAATAGTTCGGACTGCTGAGCGAATAACTGGTACAACCCTTCCTACTCCCCAAGAACTGTACTTATCTGCCAAAATCACTCTGGATCCCTCACACCCAGCACACTGCCTCTTTGAACTTTTACCTTCTGGTCGACACTACAGAGCACTGCGCAGCAGAACTGCCCGACACAGAAACAGTTTCTTCCCTCAGGCAATCCATCTCATGAACACTTGATGATAATAATTGTGGAACCAACATCACTACTTGCTATACACTTTTATACACATATACACTTATTTAACAACACACTTTACATGCCAATTTGCACATAACAGCTGCACATATAACGTTGTATATAGTAATAAACACGTACATACACTTGTCAATCTGTATATTTGCACTCACTACTTACCTCTATTTAAAAAAAAATATATATTTATTATCTGTTTTTTGTCCTGTCTCTGTAATCCTGTTGCCCTGTAGAAGCTCTGTCACCAAAACAAATTCCTCATATGTGTGAACATACCTGGCAATAAAGCTCTTTCTGATTCTGATTCTGAAAAAAAGATAGCTTAAAGGGGCTAATAATTTTGACCTTAAAATGGATTTTAAAAAATTAAAGTATGCTTTTATTCTAGCTGAAATAAAACAAATAAGACTTTCTCCAGAAGAAAAAATATTATCAGACATACTGTGAAAATTTCCTTGCTCTCTTAAACATCATTTGGTAAATATTTAAAAAAGAAAAAAAATTCAAAGGGGGGCTAATAATTCTGACTTCAACTGTATGTATTAGAGTTAAAAACCTTCTAGCTGTAAAAAAATAACAACTGTACAGTGTTACCTGTCTCAAAACCTTCACATGTGTATATACAAATGTGCATTCTTGCCACCACACATTCAGAATTATACATAAAGCACCCATGCAGTAGACGAACAGGTGACTGATTGCTTTAATGTTAAGCTTGATTCCCCTTTTCCATGGTCCTGAGGTTGAAATGCAGTCTAGCTCACAGCGGGACTGTTTTCAGAGCCTGTGAGGACTGACCCCCAATGGACCCCATGATGCCTCAGTGATTTATATACTGTATGCTTTTTGTGCAGATTGCTTTTTTGTCACTACAGTTTTGCAGCAGTAAAGTATGGATGGCGTCCATGGTTTCCCTGGTGACTCCAGCATTCAGAGCTCTGTGGGGAAGAATGGCAAATAAGCAATAACATCAGATCATTAATCAACGCAGAGCTCTGTGTTATATTATCAGAATTTTATTACTGTTAATGCTGTTATCATTGTATGTCTATGCTGCATTTTATATACCTTCACTCAATTTGAGTTGTAAATTCCATAAACTTTATATTAAAGTGATAGGTAAATTTAAATGTCCTCCCTATTTACTCTCACTCAAGTGGATCTGAACTTTTATGTGTTATTCAGTGCAAGAAAACACACTCAAGTTTTAGCAATGGACAAAAAAATGGAAACATGTGTGTAGTTTTGTGCTGTATTTTGAGTTTCACCAAGAACTGCTCAATGTTTTTGGTTTGTCGTGCAGGGCAGAAACACATGTGCACACACACACACATCAGCTGAATGAGTCATTCACAGCACAGGCCATTACATCATTCATCTGTTTGCCTGAAATTTAATATGAGCAGAATGGGAGGGAGGAAGATCTGCAAGAGAAGAAAGAGGAGGTCGAGAAAAACTGAGAAAATGTAGCGCTCTTTGTGTTGCACGGTTTTAGAACAAATGACTCACGCTCGGTTCATATTTCCCCAAAACACTGAACAAGCTGCAGTTCAGGCATCTTGTGTAGATGATGCATTCGGCTGATATTGTCAACATATGACAGGGGGACACTGCGTGGGTCACTTTAATGAAACATTCACTTATTCCACACAGCAGGATTACTAAGAAGAGCTCAATTTTAAAGGGTTAGTTCACCCAGAAATGAAAACACCCCATGATTTACTAACCCTCGAGGTATCTTATGTGTGCGTGACTTTATTTTTTCAGTCAAATATAATCTGAGTTTAAAAGAAAATGATTTTGGGCTTTTGCAGCTCTACAATGGATTTTTGACATCAGTTAATAAAGTTTAATAAAGCTCATACCTCCATATAAAGTGCCTCATATGGCTCTGGGGGGTGAATAAAGGCCTTCTGTATTGAATTTCTGTATTTTTGTGAGAAAAATATCAATATTTCAATCAATATTATAAAACTTTATAAACTGTTTTGTGTAACTTCTGGCAAGTTCTGTTGGTGATCTTCTTTGAGAAGGCAGTCTTAGGTGCGTTTTTTGGTGCATTACCGCACAATTTTGACTCAGAAATGCATTTAATGTAAAAGTCTTTCATTTTGAGCAAAAAAAAGACACGCAGGGACTGGAAGTGACTTTATTGCATCAGATATAAATGCATTTTACTCACAGCTGATTGGTCCAGTTTTAGTTTTGGGTTCGTGATGTTTAACCAAGAATAAAACCTGCTCTAGAGCAGGTTGGCTGTTTAGCGTAAATTACTGTGGTGATGAAACCTAATTAAAACCAATCCACCTTCTTGAGCCTGAAATCTCTGAGTTTTCTCAAAAAAACACAATTTTACCAGGGTTAAAGCCCAAAACAAAAAACAAACAGTACTACAAATAAAAATAAAAAGAACATATGAAATGCAGATTGTTCTGAAGAATCCACATGTTAGAAATGAGGTTGAAGTGTGTGCAATGTCTCTGGTCATTTCAACTGTTTATGTAGTGCATTTTTGGTGTTAAGAGTTCACCCTTAGTTGATGATTGATATTAAAGCGTGTTTGGCATGCTGTCCTGGGAGAGAGCCCTGAGCTCAGAATATCCTAGAGCCTGGGGCTCCCTCTCGTTTGAAGGTCGAGAGGGGAGTTTGAGCTCAGGTCGGTCTCGAGAACTCCCCTGCTTGTGAATGTGTTAGAAATAGCTGAGATATAGCTGACTTTGTCTTAAGATGCTACTTTGGAGTAGGCAATTTACTTATGATGTATATCTTTGGATGCTGGGAGTAAACTAGGGAAACTGAGGAAAACCCACGTAAGCACAGGGAGAATATGCAAACTCCGCACAGAAACGCCAACTGGCCTGATGAGAGATTGAACCAGTGGCGTTCTTGCTGTGAGGCAACAGTACTAACCACAGGGGCGCCGTGCCGACATGTCAGGAGAAGGGGAAGAGTAGGGGTGGAAAGGGGGATTTTTCAAGACGATGATGACTGAAGTGGAAAACTCTGGTTATTTATAATGAGTCAGTATTCATCTGATTGGCACAATATGCGGAGCTGATGCGGGACCAGCCGTGATCAATCATAAGCATGTGATCCTCACAAAATTACTACGAGAATATCACACTTCAAAATATAACGCTGATTTTCAGTGCGTTAACACAGTTGTCCCCAAACTTTTTATTACTGCAGACTGCGGATCATTTCTTCACAGGTCTTGGATCGCATCAATGACGCTGCATTATCTCTAGAGGCGCCTGGTGGAAATAGAGAATAAAGAAATGTAGTTTGCTAAGCGACCATCAACCTTTTCTCAGAGAATGACTAGCTGACAAAACATTGCCGCAACTCTGATACAAGTTTAATATATGGAGAAAATTGAAAAAGCACTGCAGTGTTTTCTGAGGTAATTAGTCTACCAAAATGTGTGTGTTCCATACAAAATATGAAGCTGATCGGTCAGTTCTTGTCACATGACTCACAGTGCTCTTGCGGTATTCTGAAGATGCTTTCAACTGAGTGCGTCTGAAAGGCGCGAGCGCCTCGCACCGCTTGCACGTGTAGCTCCCAATATGCGCACCATTATTTTAAATGACAAACTTTCATGCGGAAAAAGATGCTATATGTGAACAAAGTTTTGAGGTCATTTGCAATGTCCAGCAGTTGATCTTGCACAGACATGCTGGATTCACCTGATTTGTTGACAAATGGGTTGTGGATAAATACCTTGGAAGTTCATGAGTCTTTCACTGGGCTATTTCCCCTTCGCAAAGAAATGTTCCAAAGACGTCTTCTTGCTCATTTTGTTAGCTTGTGAGTTAAATTTTGGCGCTCAAGTGACTGAGAAAAGATTTTTCAAAATAAAAGATCGTTCAGACTTAGTTATTAAATAAAAACGGAAATAACTAATTATTGATCTTGTGCAAACCGGGACCAATTGACCGGTACCGGTCTGTGGCCCATAGGATGTGGACCACTGAATTGAAGTATTGCAGAAAAAACTTCACAACAGCAAATTACTACAATCATAGTACACATGTGAAATAGCCATTAAAGGGGACCTATTATGACTCTTTTTATAAGATGTAAAAAATGTCTCTGATGCCCAAATCACACAAATAATGTTTTATAACTCTGATCCTAATTGTGCACTTTTGGTGACTGTCACTTTAAATTCAAATGAGATCGTGTTCTTTTCAAAAGAGGGCGGAGCTACAAACACCTGTAAACTCCACATTTATAATCCTTTTAGTCTATGCTGACATCTTCAGCAGCTCAAACACTTTAATGGCTAATGGACGGCTGCTTCTCACTCAGGGCTGTTTATGCTAATGAGGGAGAGATAGTCAGTAGTGGGCGGGGCTTTCCTCTCTGATCACACGTACAAGGAGAGAATGTGAATCAAAGTGTTTCTGCATTTAAAGTAGAATTAATGAATGTTTACCATTATAAGCTGTATACCCCTTATAAAAGTAATTATTTAAAGAGTTAAATATGATGTAAAATGTAAATGTAAACTATGCTTTTGTAACATAGACTTAACTACAGTTACATCATTTTCCAGATAACTATTTTTTATATATTATTTTTGATAACTATTTTCCAGAGGGCATCACGGTGGCTCAGTGGTTAGCACTGTCACCTCACAGCAAGAAGGTCGCCGGTTTGAGGCCAGTTGGCATTTCTGTGTGAAGTTTGCATGTTCTCCCCATGTTGGTGTGTGTCGAAGTGTATGAGTACGAGTGTGAGTGTGTATGAATGTTTCAGCACTGGGTTGCAGCTGGAAGGGCATCCACTATGTAAAACATATGCTGGATAAGTTGGCAGTTCATTCCGCTGTGGCAACCCCTTATGAATAAAGGGACTAAGCCGAAGGAAAATGAATGAATGAAAATATTTTCCAGTGTCTATGCAGTGTGGAATTTGTTACTTTACAAGCCTTTTTGATCAAGCTTATAAAACTTAATGGGTCAATATAAAATAATACTTTCTGCACTCTTCCTGTTTCAGTATCAAAAAGCCATGCGTCCTGGAGACGTGAGGAAGCACTTCTGGAGAATGTGACGCGGCTGGGGGAGCAGTCGGAGACCTTGCAGACGTCTCTCAGCCAGATCCCGTCCCAGAGCGACCTTCTGGAGAACATCTGGAAGCTGGAGAGCCTCTTTCACAACCATACTGAACAGCTGAGGCTGCTGGGTAATGCATCACAGAAGAGTCTAGAAACTTATCTATACTAAGGGGGGGGGGGTGTCTTTCGAGCCTTCGAACCACCAAAACCCCCCCTGACTATAGGCCTGCCTACTGCATCTTTAAGAGCTATTAATAATATTTCTAATGGAGCTGTTGACATGGAATTGAACCAGATTTTGGAACCCAAATAAACAAATAAAACAAATCTGAAAACAAGTAATGTGTAAAAACAATGGACTGACAGAAGGAAAAAGTGCTGAAGTACAGAAATGTACTATTACTATTACTATTACGATACTCAATTAATCACTGTATACTTAAGATATTTAATACTTTATATAAAAGGGTTGTTTGCTTATGTCAGCTTAAAGACTCATCTCATATGGAGAATGAAGTCACATGTATTGCTTAAGTGTGAGTTTTCCACAGACTTCAACAGAGTGTCAAAATCTTGATGGTTCTATCAAATCTGAGCTTTATTTTGTATTTTATATTGGATTCAAGTCAGGTGATTGGCTAGGCCATTCTACAGCTTGATTTTTAAAAGCATCTCAGAGTTTCCTTGGCTGTGTTTTGGATTATTGTCTTGCTGAAATGTCCATCTTGGTTTGATTTTCATCAACGTAGATGTTGGACTGAAGCAACTAACATTCATTTACACTGAGGAAGGGCAGAGGGTTTCTGAAGAACTACTGAGAGATTTCAGCTGCTGTCTGGGCTTTCACTGCCTTTCTACACCTCCCGTTCTTCATGTGTTCAAAACTTTTTCCCTATTACACATAACTTAATTTGTAAACTAATTAGATTTGTTACCAACATCTGGTGAAAATTTCAAGTCATTAGCACCTTTAGAAATATGTTTTCGGAGAAAAATTGTGACGTGTTCAATACTTATTTTCCTCACTGTATATGACCAGGGTTACTGACACAGGGTCTGGAGCGGGACATTAAAGACCTGCAGGCCTTCTCAGAGCACACCACTGATGCTGTGGCTCAGCTGTGGGAGCATCTGTCCATGATCAGCCAGAGAAATAGCACCAACCTCTGGGACGAGCTGGCCTCCGCTGCCGGCTCCATCCGAGACCAGGACGCACTCTTAAAGACAATGGTGGGGAACGTGGAGACTTTGCAGGAGCGTTTGAAGGAGGTGGGCTGGACGCTGCAGACACTGAACCATTCGCTCGGGGGCGATGTGAGTCTGCACCAGATCAAAATCTATGAACTGCAGGAGAAAATTGTAAATGTGACACATGACACCTTAGGCATGAGGATCACACAAACACACCTGGAGGATCAGCTCCGGAATGAGATTCAGGTCCTGAACGTGGTCACGGCAGATCTGAGGCTGAAGGAGTGGGAGCACTCCATGGCTCTCAAAAATCTGACCGTATTTCAAGGTAGGAGCAGGTTTTTTTTCCATGTTCTTAATAAATATAGTTTTACCCAATATGCAAAAATAAGCTGTTGAAATTGTTTAGAAGGTATAGAGCAAATAAAGAAATATTCCCTGTACATGACTTAAAGGGCACCTATGGTGAAAAATCTACTTTTCAAGCTGTTTGGACAGACATATGTGTAGGTATAGTGTATAGACCATCGTATTGGGGTGATATAAACACACCCAGTCCTTTTTTTTCAATTTAACAACATAAAAACGGTGGACCAATTGGAGCGGTTATTAGATCGACCGCAACTTGACGTGGGAGTGTGGCCCCCCCGCCTATTAATATTGATTGACCGTTGCGCATTACCATATCCTCAGTTTGTTGTTTCACGTCCGCCATTTTCAGCGTGTGAGTCAAGGCGATGTCACTAAATGAACACCCTTGCTCTATTTTTAGATGTAAGGATCATTGGGCTTAACACAAGATCAACTTTTATCACATGATCGTTCTCATCGGCACCATTGTTTGTAACTTTAGGTGGGTTTGCAAACGTGCACTTTTAATTGCGTCTTCCTTAAACGTCAGCCGTTTGCATTTCCTGCGGTCACAGAAGCTCCCTGTCATCTTAACTAGGTGCAGCTGGAAAGTGCGAACACGTTGCCTCATGTGCGTGTCCCTCCATTGGAAAAAAAATGAAGAACTTGCCTGCAGGTCGCACACCAGAAGCCCTGCTCGCTGACGCGCTGCGCCATGCATTTTAGAATTCTAAACATAGGTTTCTATCATGGTACACACACTGGTGCCGCAAGTTGGCAGCTGTCCGCAGCACCCAGCCACGACTCAGGACACTGTTCATATTTCTGCTGCGCCACAGAGCGCCATCTGAATAGTTTAATTTTAAATAACATGCAAATGTGCACGTCTGGTGTGCTGTGTCATGGCTCTGAGCGGCGCATCCGGTGCCTCAGTCAAAGTTAATTCAGTGTGCGTGGTTCAGTGTACAAGCTTGGAACTTTAAACTAGCACACAGTTGGCTGTAAAACTATAAAAAGTCACAAATGATTTTGTATTCTCTGCTTGGTCTGTGTCCGAGTTGTACATGTACGGCTGAATGCTGATCCTCTCACTCACGTTGCTTCTCTCTGTCTGATGCCAAACACAAAGTGGGGGAGCTCTTGGCTCCGCCTCCTTGTTACGTTGGGCGGGAAGCCGAAACTAATTTACATGTGAAGCAACACACCCCTAAAACAGCGACATGTGTACACGCCCCTAAATGACACTTTTTAACACATTATAATAAAACAATCTGAATTGTGTTTTGAACTGAACCTAAACTGGCACACTCAGAAGAACTAATATTAATTAATATTAATATTAATATTGAAGGGAACATAGTTCACCTCTTTTTTATGATTTAATATTAATATTCTGGTTGTTCTGGTTGTTGAGTGTGCCAGTTTAGGTTCAGTTTAAAACACAATTCAGATTATTTATTATAATGTGTTAAAAAGTGTCATGTTGGGGGCGTGTCCACAGCTCGCTGATTTATGGGTGTGTTGCTTCACATGTAAATTAGTTTCGGCTTCCCGCCAACGTAACAAGGGGGCGGGGCCATGAGCTCACCCGCTCTGCGTTTGCAACAGTTTGACAGGCAGACGGAGAAGGAGAGAGGATCACCATTCAGTCGTACATGTACGACTCTGACACAGACCAAGCAGAGAGTACAAAATCATTTGTGTCTTTGTACAGTTTTACAGCCAATTGTGTGCTAGTTTCAAGTGCCGAGCTTGTACACAGAAACTAATAACCACGCACACTGAATTAACTTTGACTGAGGCACCGGATGCACCGCTCGAAGCCGCGACACGGCACACCAGACACTCTCTGTAGCGCGGCAGAGACATGAAGTGTCCCGAAACGTCGCGCCACGCAATTTTGAATTCTAAACATAAAAAAAGCACTGGGTGTGCTTATATCACCCCAATACGACAGTCTATACACCATACATGCACATATGTCTGTCCAAACAGCTTGAAAAGTAGATTTTTTACCATAGGTGCCCTTTAAATCTTAAAAAAGGGGTAAACTAGGTGCCCTTTAAGTGTTAAATGTAAAGTGGTTGGTGAAGTTGTATTTATTCTGCTAGAAAACTCCAACCATTGTAGTACAATATCGTATTTTTTAAAGTAATGTCTGAGATGACCTCTGTGACCAACCTATGAAAGGAAGAATCTTAGGACAGGGTGTTATTTAACATCAAAAATCTCATTTTTGAAGTAGTTGCTTTAGTTAAAGTTCTCCTTCTCTTGATACGCCACACACTCACTGGGTAAACATGTGTTCTCTGTTGTACAAACAAAACTGCACACAACAACAGAGCCTGGTTGTCTAGGCCAGAAGGGAGAAATGTGTTGTTAGATGACTCTGGAGCCACTAGTTAAACTTATCTCCTGATTTTTGTTTTTCTTTGTTTTTAGGACCACCAGGGCCGAAGGGTGAGAAGGGTGATGTTGGACCCCTGGGACCAGACGGTATTCCTGGTTGGATTGGACCAAGAGGTGCTGCAACACACGCATACCACACACAGTCAATACACTCTTTACAGGGTTCCCATGGGTCACGGGGTATCTGGAATATCATGGTATAATAAAAGGTCTGTTCCAGACTTTGGAATACACAGACAATTTAATATAGTTTTTGGCCCAAATTGTGGAATATCAGGGACTTTTCCTGCTTTCAAAAGCTCCAGCGTGCTTTCAGTGCAATAAAACTACTGATGAGTGCTGAGCGTCTCTGATGTACATCACTGTGTCCTGAACATCATTATTATGTTTCAATTATATCAAAATATTGAAAAATTATAGAAAATAATGCTGCTGAAATATACTGATATTGAATTATTCCCTAAAGGGGTCTGGCCAGCCAAAACTGTAGATCACAACACTATTCGCTACTCCTTTCCACACCAAAAAGAAAGCAGCCAAACAAAGAATAAATTGAAATGACTTACCCACTGCGCGTCCACAAGAAGGATTCAAAAAAAACGTTTTTGCTGTACAAAAACAAATGACGAGCCCCCACTTTATGTTACGACCCTGGTCTAGGGTCAAGGCCGCAACATAAAAGAACACCCGACAAATAAAATTCACTTGTAATAACCCCTTTATATAGGGTCTCTTTATTTGTCTTTTTTTTTGTCTTTTCTTTTTTTATCACCAAGAAAAAAAACGTGAAGCCAAATACCTCGGGGTGAACCCACATAAAATAATAAACAGAAAAATACACTAACTAAACACCCAAATGAAACTTACTACACCTAATAAAATAACAGAAATAAAAATACAAAATCTACACCTATCTCCCTGACTAACGAAAACACAGGTGAAAATATTTACAAAAAAGAAAAGTGGCGTCCAACCCCTACTGCCTCTTACCGTGTATATATTTACAATATTAACTATCAACAAACACACAAACCAAAACAAAAATAATAGGAAGGGGAAACACGGATGGGTATACAACACAAAGTCAACACTAGTACAACAGCACGAGAAATACAATCAACGGAAACAACTCAACAACAGGAATAACTTTTTCGCAATTTCAACAACACGCCAACAAAACTCGCTCTCTGTCTCCCTACGCCCGTTGATCTCTTTTTAAAGGACGCCCTGGGTTACTTCCTCCAATCCCAGGGCACGTCGCCAGGGTAATTAGGGCGGGGCCTGCAGGTGGAAAGAGGGAGAGAGAGAGAGAGAGAGACAAACACACACAAACAAACACACCTGCCAACGCAACACTAGAAACACCAAATTTGGCGAGATGGTGCCAAATCTCCCCACACACCCCCATCGGACCATAGGGGGCGCTTTAAATAATTTTACATTTTCTATTAATTCTCCACAACCAAGTCACAATTTCAAAGATTTAAGAGTGAAGCTTAACATTTTATTCTTGGAATTTTTCTTGTAAACCATCATATTGTTCCACCATATTGAGTTTTTTGATAAACCTACAGTTTCAAACTCCTCCTAAAGAACTTGTCCAATCCATGCCATTTTTGGTACATGTCATCTAGAGACATAGAAGACAAAAGGTTACCTGAAAGAATTTAAATTCATGGTTTCATGGTTTGTGGTTTCTAAGATATAGGCTGTTTCTCATTATGCGTTCTTCAGCGATCTTGCATCTTCGTGTTCTCGTGTAACATCATCATTAACTGCCAAAGTTCAGTTCCAATGCTCAAGACCGCAAGTACAGAGGATGCGTGAAAGTTCCCGGATGTGTTCTTGATATCAAAGATGCATTGGTACAGACTTGAGGGCAGCCCTCGCTCTAGAAGTCCCAGAAGTCATTGCGACTGGAAGTGGGAAGTGCAGCATTTTACACAGATTTATTATTAAAGTTCAGAGAAATAACTTATTTACCTCAGGTACATACACACTTATTCACACACACATACACTACGGACAATTTAGCCTACCTAATTCACCTATACCGCATGTCTTTGGACTGTGGGGGGAAACTGGAGCACCCGGAGGAAACCCATGTGAACGCAGGGAGAACATGCAAAACTCCACACAGAAACGCCAACTGACCTAGCCGAGGCTCGAACCAGTGACCTTCTTGCTGTGAGGCGACAGCACTACCTACTGCGCCATCCCCCACCCTAAATGAAAATGTCAAAGTAAACATCACAATAAAAATAACAGCATGAACACATTGAGGGTGTTTATTTGTTGAAATTCGTATTAAAATCTGATTTATTTGTATTGTGCTAATTATATTTGTAAAGTCTTTATACATAGTGTTATGCATAGACTGTGCTTAATATCTGTTGACTTCTCCTTCAACAGACATTTAACTGACTATAAGAATCTTTGCAAGTACATGTCAACTTACACCAACCCTAACCTAACAGTCTACTTATAATCTAATGAGAATTAGTTGGCATGTAGATGCAATGTAACTTAAATTCAACAAACGACCATCAAAATAAAGTGTGAAGAATTAAACCCTTTACAGTTTTGAACGATGTCTTGCACTAATCTGTACGACAAACATAGATGTTTCATTTAGCCTGTAATGAACGTGATCATGAAGCATGCCTTGTGCACTTAACAATGTTTTACAGCCTACGTATCAAAGAATTTGAATGCCCAATAAGATATATAGCTTATGTTATTGTAAAAAAATAATATTAATGAAATAAAATGCAGTGTAACTGATGGTTTAGTTGACATACCCTAGTTAAATTTGCATATAGAGCAGGATTTGAATATTCGTTTAGCACAGATCTGTTCATGGGGTCAAATTTTTTTGCAAATCAGAAAGCTATCCAATCAGAGAAAACACATGAAGTGCGTAAACAGACCTCTATTGGTATCTGTTCACACTAAATGCTCACCTTTTTTTTTTTTTGTTTGGGTAAGGCTTGACTGGAGAAAAGGGCATTCAGGGTCCTCGTGGACTAGCAGGACAAAGCGGGCAGGATGGACACAATGGAGATAAAGGAGAGGTCGGCCCTGAAGGACCCAAAGGTTAGACATTTACAGTGTTTGTGTTTTGGAGCAAGGTAATGACAAGTGTTTGATGAAATTTGTCTTCGTTATTTACACTCACTGGCCACTTTATTAGGTACACCTGCAAATTTCCAATCAGCCAATCACATGGCAGCAATTCAGTGCATTTAGGCATGTAGACATGGTCAAGATGATCTGCTGCATCAGAATGGGGAAGAAAGGTGATTTAAGTGACATTGAATGTGGCATGGTTGTTGGCGCCAGACGGGCTGGTCTGAGTATTTCAGAAACTGCTGATCTACTGGGATTTTCATACTCATTTAATACATTATACCTTGGGAAAATACCAGAAATTATTCCAACTATTGACAAATACTTAATTCAAATCCTTTTGGTAAGTAGCAGAAAAGCCATAACTCGAAAATGGTTTCAGTCTGATTCTCCAACAAGGGCTCAATGGATAGGAATTGTAAAGGAAATACACTGTATGGAGAGACTGACTTTTACTTAAGATTTGATTAAAAAAAGTGTAACAAGTACTGGCAAAAATGGTCTGAATATGTCATTGTAAACACTTTGTGATAATGGGTGTCAAATGTATTATGACTTGATTTTGTAACCTTTATGACAACTGCGTTGTTCTTTGTTTTTTATTTCTATTTTTTCCCTTCCTGTCTTTTGTTTTTTCTTTTCTCTAAATAAAATGTAAAAAAAAAAAAAAAAAAAAAAGAATTTTGGGATTTGCTATGCCGATGCACTGGCCTTTGTAGCTCCGCCCTCTTTTGAAGAAAGCATTTTAAATTTAAAGCAACAGTCACTAAAACAACACAATTTGGCTCAAAGCCTAAAAGGGTCAGTTTCTCTGAGTTGTAACTAGGCCCACACGGAATCTGCATGTGCAGAATTCTGCAGATTTTCCGCAGAATTCCGCAGATTTTCCACAGAATTCCGCAGATTTTCCACAGAATTCCGCAGATTTTCCACAGAATTCAGCAGATTTTCCACCGAATTCCGCAGATTTTCCACAGAATTCCGCAGATTTTCCACAGAATTCCGCAGATTTTCCACAGAATTCAGCAGATTTTCCACCGAATTCCGCAGATTTTCCACAGAATTCCGCAGATTTTCCACAGAATTCAGCAGATTTTCCACCGAATTCCGCAGATTTTCCACAGAATTCCGCAGATTTTCCACAGAATTCCGCAGATTTTCCACAGAATTCCGCAGATTTTCCACAGAATTCAGCAGATTTTCCACCGAATTCCGCAGATTTTCCACAGAATTCCGCAGATTTTCCACAGAATTCCGCAGATTTTCCACAGAATTCAGCAGATTTTCCACCGAATTCCGCAGATTTTCCACAGAATTCCGCAGATTTTCCACAGAATTCCGCAGATTTTCCACAGAATTCCGCAGATTTTCCACAGAAATTCCGCAGATTTCTAGCCCATCATTAATTCTGTTTATTTACTTGAGTAAATGTGTGTAAATCTATATTTATTCAGTTTTTTAATTAATTACAGTAGTATTATTGACTAATATGAAAATATTCATCTGATTTATGAACAATGCAGTTTTTACAGTAATACTTTCTGTCGTTTAGTAGAGAGATTATATGACAGACTTGCTTTGTTTACCAAATAAAGTGAATAGAATTGGAATTGCAATTTTAAACATTAAATAAAAGTTAAAAAGGTGTTATTTTTTATTTCACATATTAAAGTTTTAGTTATTAGACTCCCAAAATAATTCCGCTGAAATCTGCAGATTTTTAGCTAAATTCTCAGCAGAAATAGCAAAAAACGTCCGCAGATTCTGTCTCGCCCTAGTTATAACACATTATCTGTAAGATATTTTGAGCTGAAACTTCACACACACACTTAAGGGACATCAGTGACTTATTTTACATCTTGTGAAAATTTAGCTAAGGTTGTTTCATGTTGAACAAAAGTTTAGTGTTTACGAACAGACGATCCATCCTCTTTTGACTGGAACCTTGCTTTGGACAGGGCATGTGGTTCTGGGCTTGTAACACAGCTTTGCTCAATTAGACTTCAGGCTTGTGTCTAATTTTACTTTTTAGCTTAGATTAACTCTGAGCTCAAGCTCCAACCCACTGATCTCATTCTCTGAACATGCGCTGTTGCTTAAACACCTTCCAAAATATATAATGATTCCCCTAATGTTCTCCAGAGCAGCACACATCCCCCTTTCTCTTTTCATCTCCCCCCAACCTCCACACAATCGTTCACCCTTTCATTGCCTCGTTTTGGCGTTCATCGGGCATTAGAAACTTGTTTTTGTAACAGAATCATCCTCGTGCTGGTGTGTGACAGCGCTGACTGTGGTCCTCTGCGAGACACGTCTCATGTTTTCGCATCGTGTGGCTAACAGCTGGGAAACATCAGTGAGGTTTGGCCAAGTTCACGAGTATGGCTAAGAAGAGTAAAGTTATTATGATGCCTTTTTAAAGGGCTCCTATCATGCAAAATCAACTTTTGGAAGCGGTTTGAACAGAATGAACTGTACCCGAGTGCGCCTGAAAGAGGTGGTCTGCACTGTAAAAATAATCCATTATTTTATTATTTAATATTTTAAAACCGTAAAATAACAGCTGTTAAATTACAGACATTTACTGTAAAATAACAGCTGTTAAATTACAGACATTTACTGTAAAATAACAGCTGTTAAATTACAGACATTTACTGTAAAATAACAGCTGTTAAATTACAGACATTTACTGTAAAATAACAGACAGTAAATTACAGACATTTACTGTAAAATAACAGCTGTTAAATTACAGACATTTACTGTAAAATAACAGCTGTTAAATTACAGACATTTACTGTAAAATAACAGACAGTAAATTACAGACATTTACTGTAAAATAACAGCTGTTAAATTACAGACATTTACTGTAAAATAACAGACAGTAAATTACAGACATTTACTGTAAAATAACAGCTGTTAAATTACAGACATTTACTGTAAAATAACAGACAGTAAATTACAGACATTTACTGTAAAATAACAGCTGTTAAATTACAGACATTTACTGTAAAATAACAGACAGTAAATTACAGACATTTACTGTAAAATAACAGCTGTTAAATTACAGACATGTACTGTAAAATAACAACTGTTAAATTACAGACATTTACTGTAAAATAACAGCTGTTAAATTACAGACATGTACTGTAAAATAACAACTGTTAAATTACAGACATTTACCGTAAAATAACAACTGTTAAATTACAGACATTTACTGTAAAATAACAGACAGTAAATTACAGACATTTGCTGTAAAATAACAGACAGTAAATTACAGACATTTACTGTAAAATAACAGACAGTAAATTACAGACATTTACTGTAAAATAACAGACAGTAAATTACAGACATTTACTGTAAAATAACAGACAGTAAATTACAGACATTTACTGTAAAATAACAGCTGTTAAATTACAGACATTTACTGTAAAATAACAGACAGTAAATTACAGACATTTACTGTAAAATAACAGACAGTAAATTACAGACATTTACTGTAAAATAACAGCTGTTAAATTACAGACATTTACTGTAAAATAACAGCTGTTAAATTACAGACATTTACTGTAAAATAACAGACAGTAAATTACAGACATTTACTGTAAAATAACAGACAGTAAATTACAGACATTTACTGTAAAATAACAGACAGTAAATTACAGACATTTACTGTAAAATAACAGACAGTAAATTACAGAAATTTACAGGAATTTTAAATTTAAGTAAAATTCTGTAAATTACTGTTTGTTTTTTTACGGTAAATGTCTGTAATTTAATGGCCCTTATTTTACGTTTTTTTTTCGGCACCCTAGCTGCTGGTAAAAAAACATAAAATAACAGATTTTTTTACAGTGTTGGGTATGGTTCATGCGAACTCGAACTTTTACTCTGATATTTCGATTTACTTCTGATATGAGTGCAATCTTACCAAATAATGGAAGTGAACCGCCAACTGTACAACAAACTTTAGTTTTTATAACGTTCATTCGTGTGTGTGTGTGTGTGTGTGTGTGTGTGTGTGTGTGTGTGTGTGTGTGTGTGTGTGTGTGTATCTGTGAATTACCTACCTTGGTGACAAGCGGGACTGACCCAGTGCAAACAGTGATAATGTCTGTTTGTCTCCACCAAAAACGACTTTTGCAGACATCGTGTTATGTTCTAAACTTTTTAATGTTTTTGCAGCAGATAGACGCAAGTGGCTCTCTGTATTTTGGTTTTGGTAACAAAACCAAAAGATTCAGTAAAAGCAGAATGACTGTGATATGCGGACGTCTCCATTTTGGCACTTTGATTTCATGGCAGTCACCTAGCAACAGCTGTACACAAAACAGCAGCTTGATGATGCAAACACACCAGGGTTCAGAAGGAAAAAAGATGGTGTGAACACATACCAGACAATCAAACTTGGATTCGGACCAGGCATTTGGACCAAGTGTGAAAGCACCCTTAAATAGGATCCAAATCTCTGTGCTTTAGAAACCGAATACATCATGATGTAGCAGTGCGTATTAACATGTCTCCATAGTAACACATATAAACATGTCCACAGAACAGGATTTGCAAAGAAACTGGGATTAAAAGATCTGTTCCAAGTCCAACTCTCTATGATCAAACTGCACTTCAAGAAGCAGTGAGTGCTGCACTTTGTGATTTTAAAGCATTTCGGACTCTACCTTTTGAGCTAGGGAATTCATAGCTGCTGGAATTACCACAGCGAACACTGTAAGAGCATTTATGTGTGGCTAATTCATCTTATTGTTTTTATTTTATTATTTTTTGTCTCTGCTTCATCGTGCCTGAGTTGCTGTCTGTCATTTTACTGTGTTTATCATGATATCTGACCCTGATTATTCTTCCCTGAAGTGAAACACCCTGAGAATGGGCACAGAGAACCAGCATTTGCGTTTAAGGCACAAGCGCATAACAGCAAATCCGTGTGCAGCCACAGCCTTGGCCTTTGCTTTATTGCCTGCCCTATTTATATACCTGATTTGTTTTGGAAATTGGAATTAGACATGTTTATAAAAGTTATGTCCTAATTGAATTAATCATAGTTTAATATATACTCTGGACCCTGCATCTCAAATGTAAGGGACAGGGAAGGTGACTGAAGGGAATAATTAAGTTTGTGCTTGAGTATTAACATTAACCCAGTATTTGTTGCTTCTTTTTTATAAGTTGCTTTATAATATTATTTTTTCATGTTTATATTATTTGCTTATTGATTTTATTATTTATGGATCAATATTTGCATTAATGTTAAGTGTTTTATTGGATTTTTGGAGTGTTTTTTGAGTTAATCAGAATGTATATTTTGATACTAAGTGATGCATTTTCAGTTTTGGCTAATTGTCGGTTCATTGCAGGGTTTTTACTTTTGGAATTTATATATTTTAAAAAAATAGAATCTTTTATAGGATCTTTAATCTGTTTGCTAAATTAATCGAATATGTTTTTAAACACTCCAAAAGGACGCAAAGTAGGAATCACTGGTTCCTTTATTAAGGATTTTTCATTTAGGAAGCTGCTAGTTGACCAAAATAGTGCTATTTCCAAATGATTTAGACAGTTATTAAGTAGAAGAAATCAGGCGTTGCTTCTCTGCTTCATTGATTGTTTTCAATAAGCAATAAAATCAGTAGGGCTGGTTTGCAATGACAATACCCCACCATTTAGAGCAAGGTAGGATCCCAAAATTATTCTGCTTAGGGACCCCAAATGTACAGGGCAGGCCCTGGGTATAATAAATAATCTGATGGGTATTTTGAACTGAAACTGCACAGACACATCTTGTAAAAAGGCCAAAATCGGAGCCCTTTAAATTGCACATCATTTTTGTTATGCTATAAAAATTTATGAATACCACTTTACTCCCTCCAGCCTCTTTTTAAGTCATCAATCACATTTACGACAAATAGATTTACACACTGAAGATGTTGAGCTGATATGATTGTGGTTTTGTTTCCTGAAGAATACGAAATGAATATAAGTTTATAACAAAAATATTTAAATAAGAGGGATCATTGATTATTTCTTGAAATAAAATGAAAATGTAAAAATCCATGCTGAAATCCTCAATTCCCTGTGAGTAATAAGTAATCAAACATAAATAAATCAAGCCATTCATTCGTAGCTTTAGGTTCTTTAGAAAGATCATAGCCCGTATTCACAAAGTAGGTGAAAATCATACAAAAAAATGGGATGTCAGTCTTCAATTTAGGACTGCTAAACTTGTGGAAAGAAAACATTTAAAAACATTTTTATGTTTCATTGTAAAAAGACCCTCTTCCAGTAAAATTAATCCTCTGTGTGGTTGTTCTCATTGTACTGTAATTGTGGTGTAGACTCTGCTATACTTGTATATTTAAACATATTGTTTATACTCAAGCTTCAGGGTCATTCATTTAGTTCCTTGTAAGCCATTTAAAGTTTTAGAAGGTAATATTTATTTGTTACTCTTATTATTAGTAACGCATTCACTCAGGTTTTTTTTTTCAAACTTGTGTAACTTGAATTATTCAACTGATCGGAAGATAACAGTTGTAAGACAATTGTACTGTAGTAAACGTATAACTGTGTGCTTTACCTCCAGGTGTGAGAGGAGAACGAGGACTGAAAGGAGAGAAGGGAGAGCGGGGAGACAAAGGAGGAGAAATAGGTAAACATTTTACTTAATTATTTAATTTGACTGATCTTGTGTTCGGTATTTTGAAGGATTGAAATCCAATCAGTCATTAGCTGTGTTTCCATCTGAAGATGCAAAATAGATTTATAAGCAAAACTGTAATATTGCATAAAACATTAGTGAATAAAGCAGTGTTTCCATCCAATCTCCAAAAGAGAACAAAATCATCACTTCCTGATAAACTGGAGCAAATATAAGTCAGGGAAGTGTAGTTTGATGCGTTTGGAGTTTGGAGAAGCCACTGTGGATTTTTTCTTCTCTAATAAATGAGTTGAACCTCATAAGATGAAACGCAATTAATGCAATGCGGTGGCCTTTGGAGGCTTGAGATACTCTTTGGGAGCACAGACTGATGCTCAAGACAGTTCTGGAGGGAATAATAATAGAATAATAATACTGAAGCTCTGTGATGACGGACTGATGACTTAGGCCTTTTAGAAATCAGCAAGACAACATTTCAGATGTTTTACAATGTGCTGGAAACATCTGCTGTAAACTCCATTAATGCATCTGTCAAAAACTAAATCACATCACGTATCATATACCAACACAATCTCACGGCAATTCGTAACTTTTTTTTTAGTGGCTAATTCGTACGAATTCGTACGATCTAATTCGTACAATTTAGTACGATTTGCTCATCCTCCAATGACGGTTGGGTTTAGGGGCGGGGTTAGGTGCCACGCCTCCTTTTTAAAATCGTACCATTTCGTACGACTGAACACGTACGAATTCGTACGAATTTAACTGTGAAAATGTAAAATACTTACGTTTTCTCGTGAGATCAGGCTGCATATACTGATGAAATGCATGTACAGAGTTTATTCTGTAAAAGTGTTTTCATAATAGTTTATGCACATTTTTCCTTATCAGATAAGAAGTTCATCCTACACAGTTGTGCACATACTGTATGGTTTTTATGCACATTTTCAGAATGTATGCACATCTTGGCGTTTCAATCAAGTGTTTGTTCATGCGATAATCCAAAATGCAAATAAAAATATGTGAACGGAAACATAGCAAGTGAACCCAAATTAGGAGGAAGTTTACAATCCATGTCTTCTAGCAGGGTGTTTTAAAAATGCAAGTCATATCGTCTAAAATATGCTTGGTTTTTGTAATCCAATGTTGGGTCGAATATGGACAAACACAACTGTTGGGTTAGAAAGTGTCATTTTAATTTATTTAAAAACATTAACCCAACATTGTGTCACTACAACATAGCGATTGTGGGAATGTAGACACCAAACACGCAAAACACTATGAGAGGAGATTCATGAGTAGACATGTCTCAAGTGTTTGCTTCCAGAGCATACTGTATATCATCAGCCCGACTGTGGGAACTTCAACACCTAGAAGCAGAACAGGCCACAGATCAGTGCTGTAATAAAATCAGATCTCCAAGATAACAGATTTGTGACTGCAAAGAAGAATGTAGAGCTCTGCTTTAAACTCGCTTTCAGATAGGTCAGAGAAACACACAGACATATTTCTTTAAAGGACATATTTCTGTACTTTACTGTTCATATGTTCATGAAATAATCTGCACAATTCCTACAACATTATTTTGTGTCATCGTCTTTTTGTGTCTGTCATCATTTATATTATCATGTACTCTTTTTGGTTGCATTGAATTTTAAAGTGGCCTTATTATTTTAAATACTGGGTAATATCAATTAATTACATGTATGTACACTAGGGTTAGTGTTCGAATGGTAGGTAATAAAATACAGTATGCTCTGGTTGCAAACACTTGAGACATGTCTAAATGCATATACTTTTTTAAACTCATGATTCTCCTCTCATAGAGTTTTGCGTGTATCTCATCTTTTGGATGAGGTGTTAAACCGAGGTCCTGACTTTTTGTGGTCATTAAAAATCACATGGCACTTCTCGTAAAAAGTTGGGGTGTCCTGGCCAATTTCCCTCCATCTGCCCTTACCTATCATGGCCTCCCAATCATCCCCATCCACCCAATTGGCTCCATCACTAGCTCTCCACTTCACCTAGCTATACGCTTATTTCACGCGGCCGCCATTTTAAAGAACCAAAGCGAGGCTGTGGTGGGAAGAAACGCGGAAGTATAGGACCAGCACTGTAAACATTGCAGTGACATGCTGTGGACTACAAACCTCCAGCTGTTGCCGAGATTTCAAAATAGAGATATGGTGTAAACATCACTTTAATATCAGTCAGTACGTTTAATTTAAACAATTAAAAGCAATTTAGCATCAAACAACATCACAAGCTCTGTAAGAGTAATATGCTCAAGTGTCCTCCTAGGCTTCAGTTCATGGCAGCAGGTAAACAGAGGGGACGCTTCCCTGCTTCAGCCTATGTAACTTGGTGAGCGATAAACACTGCAGTCCTCTGTAGCACACCCTCGTGTTGTCCCGGTACTGAAGTTTTAAAACAGTCTAATTCCCGCTAAGTTAAAATTGAAGCGCCGCTGAGCGCGGATGACTCGACTGATCTTCACGGCTGCTTCGCGATCTAGTCTCCATGTATCTTGTGTTTGCACTCAGTTTACTGCTCTTCACCCAGTGCAAACACAGATACACGGAGACTGGAGCGCAAGCGCGAAGCAGATCGCTCGGCTGTGTTTGTGCTCAGTAAACAGCGGAGGGTGAACTGATGACCTTCTCGGCCAATCACAAGCATATCTGTTGAGCACGTGAACACAATGGCCAATCAGCGCTGTTTTAAGAAAGCCATCAACAGTGCTTTAAATGTTAGCGGGAAATTGACAAATTTTCTTTTAATTCAGTAACGTGACAAGTCTAATATAGTGAAAGAATCAGTTCATTAACTTGAGTTTGATAAATGGCATCTAAAACGTGTGTTTGGGAAAGAAAACGTTAGCTAACTAGTGCCGTTTCCCTTAACTTAGCTGAAAATGAGCTCTGATATCCCTTTATATTTTCACCATTCATTCAGAACGAACCTTCGGGTCACTCAGAAGGCGGTGAAATGATAAATTTGTGTCTCTTTCTATTTGCTGATAAGATATACAGCCAAGTACACAACGTTCTAATGTAACTCCCAACGATACTTCCGGGTTTCTTCCCACCGCAGCCTCGATTTCGCTTTTAAAAATGGCAGCCGCGTGAAATCAGTCTATTGTGTCTTGATTTATTATGAAGTACTTTTGTTTTTGTTTGTTTTTTTCTTCTTCTTTGTTTCTTTTGGTGCAACGAAATCGATCCTGTTGCTTTATAAAATTAAAGTTGTACCCTTGGAGTCACACAGACCAATTAAGTGATGTTTTCCGGACCTTTGTGTACCTTTCTGGAAATGTCTTCTATTGTGTACTGAGGATCAACAAAAGTCTTAGGAGTGTGGACTAACAGGACTGTGAGCAATTAATGACAAAACTGAGATTTTTGTCTAGATTTTCTCTAGAAGTCCAGCTGTGTGCTTTGGTGCAG
This sequence comes from Danio aesculapii, assembly GCF_903798145.1. Classification (NCBI taxonomy): domain Eukaryota; kingdom Metazoa; phylum Chordata; class Actinopteri; order Cypriniformes; family Danionidae; genus Danio; species Danio aesculapii. The sequence continues at coordinate 3,573,231 of NC_079454.1, forward strand.
GATGGTAAACTATTGGTGTTGTTGTTGGGAGGACAGCGGGACCTGAGGAAATGTGAGGGAGACACAATGTGACTTTGGGAGGTAACTGTATCCAGATGACTTGAGCAGGTCACAGTTTATGAAATCATTTGATATTTGCCAGGTTTCAGTAAAGCAGAAGCATATTGCAGCATTTAAGGGGCATTTTTTAAGAATTCATCAATGTCATAGGATGAAAACATGTCTGGTTGAGCTTTGACATTTAACCAAAGATGTGTAAACAGTCGTAAAGTACTGTTATAATAACACACCAAAAATAAATCTTAAAAATAACAATTCGAGCACATCAGAGCACAGGTCTCTGGTCATGTCACTCGGTGGCCATCTTTGATACACCTCTCAGCCATACAAGCACAGCTCCTGTCTCTTTGAATGTGGAGACATAAATTTCTCCAAAACTGTTTGCCTAGATTATGATTGAACTTCATATCTGGAAGCAGCAGTGTAATTTAACAACAATTGTGCCTTAAATTAGGTTTTAAAATGTCCGAATCACGACCAAAATAACTACAATATTTCAGGATGCACTCGAAGGGAACAAATCACGACACAGACCTCCTTTTTTGGCTGTTTCTAGAGGACTTGATCATCATCCTGTCAATCAAACTATAACTACAATAAATAACGTAAGTGTGACACATTAGCGTCCTATGAAGAATCAGGTTTCTCTTCTGAAATTATTTCCAACCTATCCCTGTCTGCAGATCTTCTCCTAAAAGGACATCTGCTTTGTTTACAATGTTTGCCGTCATGTGATTTCCATTTGAACACGGAGACAGGAATTCATGAGGTCAGATGGGACTGACTGAACCTTGCATTTGTTTCAAACACATTACAAATCCAGAGAACATTTGTTTCTAAGTATATTTGGTTCGTTTAGGAGTAGAAATTTCAAGCTTTATGTGGATATAGTTCTCATATTTTTTCAAGCAAGTATTAGCTGAAAATGTAGTGCACTTGCTGACCCTACATGATTCATAAGAATGAAGCTGCAGAAACTGTCATAAAAACATGTGTCTGGACAAAGCCCCTTGCGATTAATGATTGGCTGCTGTCAGTGCTTAATTTGTAAATGAATAAACCTGACCAAAACCAGGAAATAAAAGTTACCGTGACCGACGTCCACCAAATAATTTCAGTTTTCCCGGAGCATGACATCATTAAACAGTGATAGTGCAAATAAAGAGCGTCACATTTCTGAACAGTCTTTAATTATTTTGTGCCATATAACGTCAGGTCAGTCATGATCATAAAATGATGTAGCTACAAACATAAAACGTATAAACAATCTCTATTCAGTTAATTTCACTATTTTGTGCCAAGTGAGTCCCGCTATCCTGTTTCTCGAGATCTCCTTTGATCAAGCTCATTATCAGATTTACTCTTGATTTTAAAAATGAAAACATGCATGCCTCTTTGCCATTTTGAAAATACAAATATTGTTTAGGTAGGCCACTATGCCATTTACTTATTTTCCCTGCTTACTGCGCACGAAACAATAATCACCAACCAATGAGAGTGATTGTAAACATAAGAAAGCTGATTGGCTGAAAATATTGCTGAGGGCCGTCGTGTGTGTGTGTCTATTAAAATAAATACCAGAACCCAAAGCATTGAATATTTTCCGGAACAGGATACGGCAAGATCCGTCTCAAATTGGCACTGGCTGCTGTACTAGGAGGCAGGGCTTCCTTCACTAGAGTGTCCATATTGACAGTTACACTTTTCTCCACTCCAAAGATTACAAGCGACACATCTTGTCTATTCTATAGTCAAAGAGATGTCCTTGGAAGGGGTGAAAAACACATTGAAGATTACAACAAAGGGTCATGATTGTGTCTGAATTTAAATAATAATAATAATTATAAAGGAGGGACACACCTTGTGTATGCTATAGTCTATGACTGCATCCGAAATCACACACTTGTATACTATATAGTATGTAAAAAAACAGTATGCGAGCTGAGTTGTATGTCCGAATTCATATAATTCACAAAACAGTATGTGAGAAGTACCCGGATAATCTACTACTTTAGGCGAGATTCTGAAGTGTGCATCCACGCTACGCTATCCCATGATGCAATGTGAGAGAATTCATGAATGGGAGTGAAGCAACGCAACTGACGCTGGTAGGTCATTTGATAACGACAAAGAGTGATTGTAATACATCCCAATTCCATTTATGCTCACATCCATACTATATAGAACACACTTTTCTAACGGTAATGCAGTAAATTCAGATTCAAATGTAGAACCAGGGGCGGCCCCAAGGGGTGGCCACGGCCACCCCTGTGAAAACTCTGGCCACCCCAATATGATTTTGTTGTTAATATAATTAATTTAAATGTACTTTTGTAAATTCATACTATTTAAAAAAATAAATAAATAAATACATAGCAGCCACTAAATTATTGTGGATTGATTGGTGCCACTGATGTAGCTGATTCACTGCCCCTCCCCCTCCCTGATCATCGTTGACAGCACGCACACCCCTTCAATAGACTGCAATGGCAATTTAATATTTACCTCAAGGTACATCAATAGAAGAAGCTGTGTTAATGGTGTGGCTCAAAATGGAATATGGATAAATGATATTATTAGGGTCTGTATTGACCTTATTCTACAATGCGGAAGTGCGCTCGTTTTAGTGATTGTTTCAGGACTTCCGATTCAGTTGCCTATGGGAGAAATGACTAGAAATAATACGGTCAAACTACTCACTCTACAAACAAGTGTTTGCATGATTATACTTAAAGAGTAGAATAATATAATAAGAAAAGATCAGTTTGCAACATAAAGCAGCATTACGAGCTGTTTTTACATTTACATTTACATTTAGTCATTTAGCAGACGCTTTTATCCAAGGCGACTTACAAATTTTTAACCTCTAAAAATGAATGGACGTGAATGAGACCGGTAGTCTTGAGCTAAAAAGATTCAAATGGCTGCGCCCGCTCATACGCGAAGAATAAGGTGAATAGTGAGTGTGTGTGTGTGTGTATATAGTAATTCTTTTTGTTCAGTTTGTTCATTTGTTTGTTTTAATGATTAATTGATTTTCATAAATTTTCGACATGGCATATACTGTATGCTGTACAATAAAAGTATGTGTAAAATAACTGAAAAGTTATATATATATATATATATATATATATATACAAATCTTTATATATATATATAAAGTGCTTTTAAAATTAATATAAATTTTTATTTGGTTTGCACATGCAGGTACGTGCTAAATTATTTCAAGGAATAATTTGCAATATTTCAAGAGTAATTAATTAAATGAATTTAAACCACTTTTTTTTAACCAGTGACAAAAATATAACATTACACAGAATTCATTATTTTTTTGTGTGCCACCTCAAGATTTGGTGTGGTCTCTTCTGGCAACCCCTAAGAACATTTTCTGGGGCGCCACTGCCTTCTTGATTAGTAGGCGATTTTGGACACAGCCCATTTTTCCCTGGGGATCGGTCCTGCTTTTCTCATGACAGACTCTGATGTCATTCCTCATTTTAAAGCTGCATCAGGTGTGGACTCTGAGCGAGCACTTGTTCAAGATTTTCCTTCTCTGCACTTATTTTCTTAAACTGAACACACCCTTTCCGTGGCCCATGCATGTGGCTTCAATCTGCTGTGTGTGTGTGTGTGTGTGTGTGTTCACTGCCAGGAATCACACAGCTGTAACACATTTATAAGACATATTTTCTGACTGTAGTATCTCATTGATCTGCAGAGCTCAGCATGTTCTGCATTAAACATCAGGAAGGTTTAAATGTTGACCCTTAAAATCATTCTGTATGAGCGCGTTCTGATCATTTGACCCTGACATCTGTATCTAGAACCAGTGTGTGAAAGCCACACCAGATTTCAAATCATCTTTTCTGATTGCTGTTGCAGGTTAAAGGGGAGTTCCTTTAGTTACACTGTAAAAAGTGTCTATCTACTTAGAGTTGTGTCTTGTTTCTAGTCTTGGTTCTTGTTTTGTGAAAATTGAACTACACTGAACTGAACTAAACTGAACGTCAACTACGGTGGCCGGGAGGTGCAAAACAACATTACAAAGCGTGAAACACTTTTAAAGCTCAAGACAAATTTACATTTTGGAAAACATTTTTACCAATAATAAGATACAATTACATAGGAAAAACTATTTTACCAAGGATTCATTTTCTTTTCACCTTAGTCCCTTTATCAATCCGGGGTCACCACAGCAGAATGAACCACCAACTTATCCAACACATGTTTAACGCAGCGGATGCCATTCCAGCTGTAACCCATCTCTGGGAAACATACACACACTTTAGACAATTTAGCTTACCCAATTCACCTGTACTGCTGGTCTTTGGACTGTGGGGGAAACCGGAGCACCCAGAGGAAACCCACGCGAACGTAGGGAAACTCCACACAGGAGTCCTGAGGACTCCACACAAACTCCAAACAGAAACACCAACTGACCCAGCCGAGGCTCGAACCAGTGACCTTCTTGCTATGAGGCAACAGCACTACCTACTGTGCCACTGCGTTGCCCCAAAACAAACGTACATTTTAGAAGAAAAAAAATTTAGAAGACGCAAAACACTTTTACTAGTCCCGAAACAAATTTACATTGACAGATTCTTTACGGAAAGGGAATGTACCACACACTGGAAAATACCAGCTCGTGTGTGACTTTGTAGACACAGGTTAACATGAGTCTACAACTATAAAAATTCATGGTTTGACCAACTGCGATAAAACATCGTTTTGTCATTTAGAGCTATTCTGAGAAAATATCAGCGTGAGAGTATGTAGAAACATGTAAACGCAAGTACATGGAAACAAGTTAACATGAGTCCACAAGCAAAGCACGACATATGTTGGCTGATAAAGATCAAAACCAAGCTTAACGTGTAGTCCTGAATAGCTCAGATAGGTTGTATAATACTGTACTTGTGCTGAACTTTTTGACTTGGGTTCGAATCCCGTTGATAGCATGTCAATTATAATTATTTCTTTACATTAATTTTGGTTATATACTGTTCTGCCACACAAATATTAAAATCAATAATGTTTACAATGACACACACCAAGTAATAGGAATATTTATTCGGTATGGGCATGTTTTGTTGCTGTGAAAAAGTGACGACTCTGGACAACTCGGACGTGAATAGTGTACCTCTGGAAAGAGACACCAGTTAACACAGACACCAGTTAAACCGTAACACCGGCTTTGTTCAGTTTACTTTTAAGAGTCCTTAAGCAGATGTTTACACTGTGTAGACTTGACCATGTCTATGATTACAGCGTACGAGTGGCCCTCGTTAAAATATTGAACACATTGATGCAGTATGTCTGGTGTTTCTGTCTGGTCCGCGTCCTTTAGAATCTCGAAACACCGACCACACGTAAAGCAAAACCGCGTTAAGCTGCTCATGTGTTTGCCACAAAATGGGCAAAACATCCCTCGACCACAGTCCATGTTCGGTCACCGTAAACTTTATTTACGCCGTGTACTCCACAACACGAATTTACCGCGCTCACCACCAGCGACAACAACACCTTTCACCGTGTCACTTCCAGTGTGTGGTACATTCCCTCTCCGTAAAGAATCTGTCAATGTAAATTTGTTTCGGGACTGGTAAAAGTGTTTTGCGTCTTGTTAATTTTTTTTCTAAAATGTAAAGTTGTTTCATCCTTGGTTTTTCCTATGTAATTGTGTCTTATGATAGGTAAAAACGTTTTCCAAAATGTAAATTTGTCCTGAGCTTCTTATGTGTTTCACTTTTAATGTTGTTTTGCACTTCATGGCCACCATAAAAAAAACTGGACTGACGCATTTTCAATTTACTAGAACTTCTGTTTTAAGCTGCTTTAACACATTCTAAATTGTAAATATGCTGTAGAAATAAACATTAATTGTTAGCACCGGTGGTGTAGTGGTTAGTGTGTCAACACATGCACACCAGTGCTTGTGGCGACCTGAGCTCAATTCCACCTTGTGATCCTATGCTGGTCCTTTCCCCTCTTTCTACTCCCCATGCTTTCCTGTCAATTCTCTCTACTTTCCTATCTAATAAAGATGAAACCCTAAAAAAATAAATAAACACAAATTGAATTGTCCAAATATTGTTTTTCCTTAAAACAAGCAAAATAATCTACCAATGGGGAGGCAAAATAATCATGTTTTCGCTTTGAAATAACATTACTGTACTTACCCTTTTCCCCCAAAACTTCATTCTGACTAATTATTTCTAAAAAAACAACAACACAATATGTTTTTGCATGTCTAGAAAATGCTTCTTGGACTAGAAACAAGACCAAAACTCTGAGGAAGAAAACCAGTTTTTTGCAGTGTATTTGGGTTTAACCTCTGAGGATGGCTCAGTTGCTGTGTTTTCTTCATTATGAATCACATAATCGAGGACTGAAACATGATCAAAAACTCATGAAACCATGCACGCATGCCAAAAGTCTGATATTCAGTGTGCAAAATGACTCAACAGCGCCACCTATAGAGTTAGTACACCTTAACTATGTTTCTCAGTGCCTACAAAAAAAAATCGAATGGTGCAAGTTTTGGAATATTCTCCTCATATTTTGTTTTGAAGATCATCAGATCCACACCAGATCTCACCTAAAGGTTTTTGCCATGTCAAATAAACAAGCCAAATGCTGATACGTTAGGGTTTCATGTTTGGCTTTAAAAAGAGTATTTTGGATTATAAGTAACTGTAATGACCTAAAATGAATCCCTAAAACAAGACACTTTGTAAGTCATTACACCTTACACTGGTATTCCCCCTATGGCTGTGTAAGATATTCTCTGTCAGACGTGTGTTGTGATAAATTAACTGTAGAGTCTCTGTGTGTGTGTTCAGTTGAGGATGCTGTGGTGCGGCTGGTGAACGGCTCCGGGCCTCATGAGGGCCGGGTGGAGGTCCTACATGAGCTGCGATGGGGGACGGTGTGCGACGACGTCTGGGACATAAAGGATGGGGACGTTGTGTGCAGGATGCTGGGATACCGCGGTGCCAAAGAAATACACAAGACGGGACGATTCGGACAAGGTCAGAGTCACTGAAATATTTACAGCATTTCCCCCGCAGACCAACCACAAGCGCTGTAGGTGAATTGAATAAGCTAAATTGGCCGTAGTGTATGAGTGTGAATGTGAGAGTGCGGCTGGAAGGGCATCCGCTGCGTAAAATATATGCTGGATAGGTTGGCGGTTCATTCCGCTGTGGCGACCCTTGATTAATAGAGGCACTAATGTGAAGGAAAATGAATGAATGATGAGAGGTCTGCTTTGTCTGTCTTTCAGGCACTGGGCTAATCTGGATGGACGATGTTGCGTGTGTTGGTACTGAGGACGCCATTCACCAGTGTAAGTTCTCGGGATGGGGAAAAACCAACTGCGGTCATGTAGAGGACGCAGGGGTGACCTGTAACGTGTAACCCGTTCGAGTATTCAACATCATGCAGAATGGACAGTCAACCAGTGTGTTTGGAGGACTTACGGCGAGCTGGAAGCAGCGTTGTGTTCGTCTATACAGCAGAAGACTTACATGTATGAACCTGACTGTGTGAAAGACAGAGGTGTCAGCATACCAGCAAACAGCCCATAGCCAAACACTCCAGCCATATCCATCAAACAGAGGGACATATATGTCTCTGTGTGTGTGTTTGTAGATGTAGTCCTGGTATTCCTACCGAATGTCCTCACAAGTATAGCAATACCAGTACATTTTGACCTTGTGGGGACATTTGTTTGGTTATACAGCTCATGAATCAGACAGAATGAAGGATAGTGAAGATGTAAAAGTGTAGATTGATTGCTGAGGAGCGAGTTTAGGGGGAGAGGAGAGAATACAGTCTGCACAGTAGAAACATCATTACAGCTGTGTGTGTGTGTGTGTGTGTGTGTGTGTGTGCGTGCGTGCGTGCGTGCGTGCGTGCGTGTGTGTGTGTGTGTGTGTGTGTGTGTGTGTGTGTGTGTGTGTGTGTGTGTGTGTCTTCTACGCTGCTGCTTGGACTGTATGTGTGTGGTTTGTATAAGAAGTGGTTTTATTATGAAAGCCCAGATGCAGTTCACATTGTGTGCAGACAGATGCATTTAACTTTCCAAAGATTTCTACGAACACACTTTAAACTTTAGTATATTTTTCACAACGTTTAACTAAAAATGTTAAAGATTTGTGTAGTTTAAAAGATGTTGCTTTAAACTAAAAGTTTTGACCATGTGATGATCAGGGGTGCGTTTCCCAAACAACGACATAACTCGCAGCTGAACTGTCATAGTACGATGTATCGTTTGGGAAAAGAACGATGTAATGACGAGTGTCCCAAAACCCATAGTTTCTCAGTCGCAGATCCATCGTTGGAACCACGTTAGTTATAGCGTAAAACGCCCATAATGATGCTCAAAAGGGGGTTGAGGAACTACTTCTTTAGAGAAGAACTCTATATTATTATATTGTTATTGTTATATTGTTTTACACAAACACACATTAAAGATAAAATCCAATATTAGTTTTGGTAAAAACATGCACTCGCTTTCCATATTAATTGAAACACATGTAAACGGCTCATATTGGGACTATGTTTCCTTTACAAATATTATTGAGAATATTACATATTCTATTCTCAAACATAAAATCACTCACAAAAGCTAACACGTATTTTAATATCATATATAAATCATATAAATAAATAAATAATTAGGCTATTTATTAAGAAATAAAATTTAAATGTATTATTTATTAGGAAACGAAAAATTTTATAAGAATTTTAATAATGTTGATGATGATGATGATGATGATTATTATTAAGTAGGATATTGTTTAATTTTTTGAAAAGTCTACTTTTACAATTGGACACATGCAAACCACTGCAGAAATGTTCTAACCAGCAGGCCCATGTCATATACAGTGGATACTTAATAAATAACCTACTATCAATTGAAAGCATTAACGTAACGTATGCAGTGTTTTTTGTTTTCACAAGCTTTGGAGACCTAACATGAATTCCACTTTTAAATAACAGGTCACCTATTGCTTTCGTCATGAAGCTGTGTTCAAAATGACATCACTAGCTATGTTTCCATCCACCTATTTTTATGCGCATAAATGATGCGCATAAATTTTGAAAATGCGCATAAACAACGTGATGATGAAAATGTGCTTAAATGGACAAACCAGCAGGCTGAGCACACTGTAAAACATCTGAACGGTTGTTTTAGTCATTCTAAAACGCCTTACCGAGTATTAGTGTTAATATATCATTAATGACCTCCAGAATCAAGAGCGTCTGACACCTTCAAACGCCACCGCGTGTTCCCTGTGTGTCAGGATTGCCTTCTGAAGCGCAAATCCTTTAAAGAGCCCATATTATACATGAAATGGGGTCATATTTAGGTTGTAAGGGTCTCCAACAACAGTCTAATATGCATGCAAGGTCATAAAACACTTTGATGGTCTTATAATCTGCATTTATTTTTACCTAATTATCCCAACGACTCCCATATGAATCGTTCAGCGATTCATTTGTTCCCAACCCCCTCCTCAGCGCGAAGCTAATCTGCGCTGATTGGACCGATGACAGCCTGCTGCGATTGGTCGACAGTGACAGGCTTCAGCACGAGACAGAGTGAAATGCCCAGCTGGTAATCAACTATATAAAAGTAGTCACAGTGCACAGGCGCTTCATAGTGTAAGGCTTTTTTCACACACACACACACAACCCTCCTCAGAAGAACTGGGGAGATCGACGCGAGTCTCTCTCTCTCTCTCTCTCTCTCTCTCCCTCTCCCTCTCCCTCTCTCTCTCTCACACACACACACACACACAATGCTCCTCAGAAGAACTAGGGAAAGCGACGCGAGTCTCTCTCTCTCTCTCTCTCTCTCTCTCTCACACACACACACACAACGCTCCTCAGAAAAACTAGGGAAAGCGACGCGAGTCTCTCTCTCTCTCTCACACACACACACAACGCTCCTCAGAAGAACTAGGGAAAGCGACGCGAGTCTCTCTCTCTCTCTCTCTCTCTCTCTCACACACACACACAACGCTCCTCAGAAGAACTAGGGAAAGTGACACAAGTCTCCTGTCTCCTAGCTTACGATCGATCGCCATAGCAACGACAAACGGCAGTGGAACGCGAGCTCACAAAAGCCTTTAACGTTAAATCCGTAAACAAAGCGGCACGCGTCGCGTTTTTAACGTGGCTTACATGTGATAAGAGAATATAAAGAGTAACCGCGTGTACTGTACCAGGTTAACAACTCATCTTTGGGTAGAGACTGTCAATATTATCCATCTGAGCACAGCGTGACTTCATTCGACCGGCGGCGTCTGTGTGTGTGTGTCTAGTGTTTTTTCTGTGTTAGTGGGCGGGGCCGCAGGTTTCAAATCTCCCTGGTTTGCGCGCGTAACTACTGGCGAGGCTTGTGTTTCGTGGCTGCGTCATCGCGAAACACCTAATGACTCGTTATCAAGGCGACTCGTTTGAAGCACTATGAGTCGACTCTTTTATAGATGAATCAATAGTTTTAAACACTGTACACTTACAGATTTAAGCCTTAGCTGGATATTTCACTTCACTTAGAGCTGTGGTACACACTACATGGAAGAGCATTTTCAAAAACCCATAATATGGGCTCTTTAATAGATGAAGAAAAGATTGACGCAGCTTCTCCTACTGCAGCAAATTCCGTTTTTACTGTTGATATGTGGCGCCAGTTAATCAGGAAGTGACGATTTTGTTCGCTTTGACTCGTTGGATGGAAACGCTGATTTATTCGCACGTCTTTAATGCGATAATCCAGTTTTGCGCATAAAGTTCATTCACATTTTTGGATGGAAACATACACAGCAAAATCCTCAGAGTAAAAATTACTCAATTCAGAGAACATTTGGTCCCTCTCTAAACTGAGTAAAATGTACTCAACAGCAGAGTTAAAGTTAATGAGACAATGATGGGGTTAATTAAGTGATGATTGAGCACTGATGATGAACAACTGCTGTTAATAAGCAGAAACAGAAGAGAAACACAAAATTACAACTGATTTCAGTCACAACTGTAGATGAAATTAACTGAAATAAAACACATCAAATCTCTCAAAAGTTTCAGCAGAGGATCATTGAGCAACTCCACAAACGACAGCTTTACTTATTACCAACCTGTTTGGCCTTATTTCTGCCAGACTCTGAAAAATTCCATATAGTGATATTATTAAGAACTAAGTCATTTTTTACTTAACAATTAACAATAAAAAAAAACACCACCACTTTTTGTGTTTAAGGTGTCACCATTGAGGAGAACAGCAGTTACTTTACTTGGACTCTGACTCGATTTCTAAAGTTTGTTTCTCTTTGTTTGCCAAATAGTGCATTGTGGCAAATATTGCATAAAGAGAACAATTGTGCTCTGGATAATTGATTCTGTGGTGATTTGATCACTGGTCAAATCAGTATATTAATTTTGACCTGTTAAGTTTGAATAATGTATTATCACATAAGGAGCACTGTATCAAGAACATAGAACTCAGCAATACTTTTCTCAGATCATAAAACACATCTGAAACACTCAAAATACACAGACATAAAGAATCAGAGTGTGCTTCTCAACTATGGTGAGTTCTTTTTCCTGCAGTGCATGCTGGGAACTATGGATGGTTGTTGTTTGATTCTCTTAGCATACATTGCAGCCAAAAAAATAAATAAAATCTCTAACCACTGTTGAGATAGATACGCTGATTATTGATGTCTGTGTTTCTAAAGTGACTCAGATGCTCAGTGTGTTATAAAAATGTATAAAACCCTCAGCTGAGGTCCATTCTCTTGAAAAAGACTGAATTTTGTTTCTAAAATGATAAACAATTATTTAAATTTAATTTGCAAAATCAAACATATACTCTTTCATAGTAACTCATATCAAGCATAGGAATCAATCAACCTGATCATATTTGCTCTTTATACTTAACATTGATAACATAGATATATCAAGATTAGTGATCAAGTCAAAGAGCGCAAGTAAATCAACCACTTTTCTCCATGATGGTGACATGATGTGGGAAACATGTTTTTTTTTTTTTTTTTTTTTTTGTAAAATGTAAATAACTAAAACAGTAAATTCTCAATAAATGTCATTTGTACTTTTGTGAACATCTGACAGAAATAAAGTCAAACAGGTAAGAAATGAGCGAAGCTGCTGCTGCTTCTCTTCTGTTTCTGCTTATTAACCGCAGTTGTTCATCATCAGTGCTCAATCATCACTTAATTAACCCCATCATTGTCTCATTAACTTTAACTCTGCTGTTGAGTACATTTTACTCAGTTTAGAGAGGGACCAAATGTTCTCTGAATTGAGTAAGTTTTACTCTGAGGATTTTGCTGTGTAGCTAGTGATTTCAAAGTGCACTGCGAAGGGAGGACAATTGTAAACATGAAGATCGGTAAAACTGAACTGTAAAAATAGTTTGAAAGCAAATTATAGCTGAGATGACTTTAAAGCTGTTTAATCATTGCAAGTTTAATGTTAGAATGTTCTAACTGAATAGGGGGGATAAATGGGAATAGAACACAGCCAGGAACTATGTTTTTAACTACAGCTCCAGAGGTGTAGTTGCAAGTGCACTAGTTTGCGACGCGGTTTGCGAATGTTCGTTGGAACGATGGATTTGGGAAACGCCAAATAAATGAACTATGTTTGTAACGACGGAACTTGCGACCTTAGTTGGCTAACGATGGTTTTGAGAAACGCACCCCTGGTCAGCAAATGTTTATGGTGGGTACTGATTACAGTCAGTATTCACTGCCCAGTAGCTGTTATAACACTGAATCAGTATTGATTAGTCTTGACCGTACAACAGTAAATGATTATTTCCTATTGTTACAAATGAACAGCTATATCCATTACAATGAAAATGATACAGCAAAATAATTGTATATTACACTATATTAAAGCATTATTAATTAAAACATGCAATATATTCTAAAGCCTTAATCAATGTATTACAGACAAAAACAATGTCTTTCCTTTATCCTTTTTAAAATAACCTCAGGATTTTGGATCAAATTAGTGAATGAACGATATATTGAAAGAGTTTTCTCAGCTTTACCACTGCCTGTGCAATGCCATGTTCATCATGTCGAATCCTCAACCAAACGTAGTTATGTGACGGATCTACCAAGCACAACGTGTGTCATTACGGCTCTGTGGATGCTGTTATCAGTGACTGTTTAATTGGTGAGAATGTTTCAGCAATATATATGACTGCCATTTTATACTGTCATGTGTCTTTTACAGTTTTAAATATTAAAAAGAGAGTAAATATTCAACATCTTGTTCTTAGAAAGCATTACTATAAGAAAGAATATCTGGCGTTTATTTTTAAATGACTTTCCACTTCAGCTAGTGCTTTGGTTAAGCAGTCAGTGAGAACGCAGTGTTTTATTTTGAATGTCCCTCTGTGATCATTTGCTAATGTGTGTTAAAGAGCCCATATTATGGGTTTTTGAAAATGCCCTTCCATGTAGTGTGTAACACAGCTCTAAGTGAAGTGAAATGTCCAGCTAAGGCTTAAATCTGTAAGTGTACAGTGTTTAAAATTATTGATTCATCTATAAAAGAGTCAACTCATAGTGCTTCAAACGAGTCGTCTTGATAACGAGTCATTAGGTGTTTCGCGATGACGCAGCCACGAAACACAAGCCTCGCCAGTAGTTACGCGTGCAAACCAGGGAGATTTGAAACCTGCGGCCCCGCCCACTAACACAGAAAAACACTAGACACACACACACACAGACGCCGCTGGTCGAATGAAGTCACGCTGTGCTCAGATGGATAATATTGACAGTCTCTACCCAAAGATGAGTTGTGAACTGTGAAGAGTCAGTGGTTGAGGTTTATTCAATAGTGTAAGTAAGTGCGATTAAAATTGTTGCCTCGTTTACTCTAGCTTGCAAATTATGTATTTATTGTGTTTTGTTACTTGTTAACCTGGTACAGTACACACGGTTGCTCTTTATATTCTGTTATCGCATGTAAGCCACGTTGAAAACGCGACGCGTGCCGCTTTGTTTACGGATTTAACGTTAAATGCTTTTGTGAGCTCGCGTTCCACTGCCGTTTGTCGTTGCTATGGCCATCGTAAGCTAGGAGACAGGAGACTCGTGTCGATCTACCTAGTTCTGAGGAGGAACGTGATGTGTGTGTGTTTGTGTGTGTGTGAGAAAGAGAGAAAAAGAGCAGGTCGAGTGTGTGACGCCTAGAGACAGGAGACTCGCGTCGCTCTCCCTAGTTCTTCTGAGGAGCGTTGTGTGTGTGTGTGTGTGTGTGTGAGAGAGAGAGAGAGAGAGAGAGAGAGAGAGAGAGAGAGAGAGAGCAGGTAAAGTGGCTAGGAGACTCGCGTCGATCTCCCCAGTTCTTCTGAGGAGGGTTGTGTGTGTGTGCGTGTGTGTGTGTGTGTGAAAAAAGCCTTACACTATGAAGCGTGAGTGCACTGTGACTACTTTTATATAGTTGATTACCAGCTGGGCATTTCACTCTGTCTCGTGCTGAAGCCTGTCACTGTCGACCAATCGCAGCAGGCTGTCATCGGTCCAATCAGCGCAGGTTAGCTTCGCGCTGAGGATGGGGTTGGGAACAAATGAATCGCTGAACGATTCATATGGGAGTCGCTGGGATAATTAGGTAAAAATAAATGCAGGTTATAAGACCATCAAAGTGTTTTTTGACCTTGCATGCATATTAGACTGTTGTTGGAGACCCTTACAACCTAAATATGACCCTATTTCATGTATAATATGGGCTCTTTAAGAGAATTGGGGCTCTGATAATCTAATTTGGGGCTCTTGATCTAAGCGCAAAGTCTAAAGCCTATGGTTCAGCAACCAGAGTCTCTTCTCCCATTCCCTTTAAGAGTCTGTTGGTTCACGCCATTGCAGATTCACATAAGACCGTTAACAGAGCGAGCCTCTTCCTTTCAATCGTGGATTCAGGAAACATGGTGGACAATAACAATGAAGTGTGGTCAAAAAAACTAAGTTATATCCAAACACAGTTCCTATTCCTGTTTCGGGGGTCCTTGGTACCCTGCACATTATTTAAATTAAGAACTAATCCCTGATAGCATACGAATGTGGGCCATTTTAGGCAGTTATGCGGCACTGGTGGTCTTTCTTGGGCCATAAAAAAATGAATGTGAGCCTGAAGTGGCCCACCTGTACAATGACAAACGGGGGCCAAATATTCCAATTCATACATGGGCCATTTAAGACAAAGATTTGGCACTTATGGCAAAATGTAATCTGAATGTGAGCCTAATGTGGCCCATGTGGAAAATTGTAAATTTGGCCCAAATGATAGAGGACAAATGTGGGCCACAGTTGGCAAAAATGTGGCATAGTCATTTAAGGTTAATTTGGGTCTAAACCTAAAGTGGCTCACACATGTTAGTCCAAATGTGACCCAGTTATCTTAAGAAATGTGGGCCACTTTTGGCAAATATTCGGCACAGTAAGCTATGGCTAATGCGGCTGTGAGCCTAATGTGGCCCAGAGAAAATATGGCAAATTTGGCACAGTTATTTTAAAACATATGTGGGCCACTTTTGACAAATATTGAGCACGGTAAGCTCTGGCTAATGTAGATTTCAGCCTATAGTGGCCCAGAGAAGATATGGAAAATGTGGGCCAGTTATCTTAAAACATTTGTGGGCCACCTTTGGCAAATATTCAGCACAGTAGACTCTGGCTAACGTGGTTGTGAGTCTAAAGTGGCCCAGAGAAGATATAGCAAATGTGGGCCAATTATATTAAAACATATGTGATCCACCTTTGGCAAATATTTGGCACAGTAAGCTCTGGCTAATGTGGCTGTGAGCCTGTAGTGGCCCAGATGAGATATGGCAAATATGGGCATATATCTTTGGCTAAAGTTGGTGTGAGCTCAAAGCAGCTGAGGTAAGATGTGGCAAGTATGATACTGTTATCCTAAAACATATGATAGATCACTTTTGGTAAAGAGAAAGTACAGTGATCAGTTGATAATTATAGGGGTCAAACCATAGCTGTTTGACATGACAGATATGGATAGTAAAGCTAATTTATGGCCCAGATCTGGAAAACAGGAGCGGACCACAGTAGAGCCATCATTCTGTTCAGTATGTGGTCCAGATGTAAAAGTCTGATGTAAGCCAGTTCTGGGCCAGAATAAAAGCAAACTGTGGCCCAAAATAGGGTCAGTTCTGGTTCATTTGGTTGAATTCTGGCTAATATGTGGTATTGCTTTGGCGTATTTGTGGCCCAGATCTGACAAACAGGAAAGGACCACCCTAGAGCCATCATTCCAATCAGTATGTGGTCCAGATGTAAATGTCTGGTGTGGGCCGGATCTGGGCCAGAATAAAAGCAAACTGCGGCCCAGAATAGGGTCAGTTCTGGTTCATCTGGTTGAATTCTGGCTGATATGTGATATTGCTCTGGCTTGATTGTGGCCCAGATCTGGCAAACAGGAGCGGACTGCCAAAGTGCCATCGTTCCTTGCGGTATGTAGGCCGTATGTAAGTGTCTGGTGTGGGTCAGATTTGAGCCACATGAATTTTTCTAGCTGGGTATGAAATCATCAGACCTTCTTTGCTCAAAATGCTATCTGTGCTGAGACAACGCACATAGGTATATTTTACATTCAATAAAGTATGCTGGCATTCAAAGGAAATCTGTAGTCCCGAATTCACCTGTACAAAGAATACAAGAATCAGTACTTTACAATTACATACACACACAGCTTACAGCATTAGTACCTTTGTAAAAAGATCTTTAATGTCAGCCGATTCTAAATTCTGCCAGCAGGCAGTATTAGCATTTCTACACTGAACAGCAGGGCATTGCTATATCGAAATAAAAACTAGTTTGGATTTACTGGATTAAAAATAGAGGGGAAGAAACGCATCCACCACCGTGCACCAAATCTTTTATTTCATCTTTTTACCCTTTGCATTAAGGCGTCTCTGGTTTTATAATGACACTTTTATTCATCTGCTCTTTGCTGGAGTCCAGCTTTCTCTGTGCATTGTCTTTTATATCAAAGTCAATGGAAAAGACTTAGTTTTGACATGTTCTCCCCCAGAAGTGATTTCGGCTTTTGGATATTTGAAATCATCTCTACAGCACTCTTCACAATCCTGCATCAACGCCAGGGCTTTGCATTTTTGGGGGTAGTCCTGGACAATCATGCTGGACCAAACAATCGCATCAGGCTTATGTTAATGATTACTGCCGACACTGCTTTTTAGCAGGTCTCCATGCCTTTTTAACCCATTTCCATCTTCTTTATGCGAGGGCGTGATGGAGACATGCAGAAACCAATGTACCTGCACAGCAAAATCCTCAGAGTAAAAATTACTCAGTTCAGAGAATATTTGGTCCCTCTCTAAACTGAGTAAAATGTACTCAACAGCAGAGTTAAAGTTAATGAGACAATGATGGGGTTAATTAAGTGATGATTGAGCACTGATGATGAACAACTGCTGTTAATAAGCAGAAACAGAAGAGAAACACAAAATTACAACTGATTTCAGATACAGCCGTAGATGAAATAAACTGAAATAAAACACATCAAATCTCTTAAAAGTTTCAGCAGAGGATCATTGAGCAACTCCACAAACGACAGCTCTACTTATTACCAACCTGTTTGGCCTTATTTCTGCCAGACTCTGAAAAATTCCATATAGTGATATTATTAAGAACTAAGTCATTTTTTACTTAACAATTAACAATAAAAAAACACCACCACTTTTTGTGTTTAAGGTGTCACCATTGAGGAGAACAGCAGTTACTTTACTTGGACTCTGACTCGATTTATAGAGTTTGTTTCTCTTTGTTTGCCAAATAGTGTATTGTGGCAAATATTGCATAAAGAGAGCAATTGTGCTCTGGATTATTGATTCTGTGGTGATCTGGTCACTGATCAAATCAGTATATTAGTTTTGACCTGTTAAGTTTGAATAATGTTATATCACATAAGGAGCACTGTATCAAGAACATAGAACTCAGCAATACTTTTATCAGATCATAAAACACATCTGAAACACTCAAAACACACAGACATAAAGAATCAGCGTGTGCTTCTCAACTATGTTTTTTTTCCTGCAGTGCATGCTGGGAACTATGGATGGTTGTTTGATTCTCTTAGCATACATTGCAGCCAAAAAATAAATAAAATCTCTAACCACTGTTGAGATAGATACGCTGATTATTGATGTCTGTGTTTCTAAAGTGACTCAGATGCTCAGTGTGTTATAAAAATGTATAAAACCCTCAGCTGAGGTCCATTCTCTTGAAAAAGACTGAATTTTGTTTCTAAAATGATAAACATTTATTTAAATTTCATTTGCAAAATCAAACATATACTCTTTCATAGTAACTCATATCAAGCATAAGAATCAATCAACCTGATCATATTTGCTCTTTATACTTAACATTGATAACATAGATATAGCAACATTACAGATCAAGTCAAAGAGCCCAAGTAAATCAACCACTTTTCTCCATGATGGTGACATGATGTGGGAAACATGTTTTTTTTTTTTTTTTTTTGTAAAATGTAAATAACTAAAACAGTTAATTCTCAATAAATTTCATATGGACTTTTGTGAACATCTGACAGAAATAAAGTCAAACAGGTAAGAAATGAGCGAAGCTGTTAATGCTTCTCTTCTGTTTCTGCTTATTAACAGCAGTTGTTCATCATCAGTGCTCAATCATCACTTAATTAACCCCATCATTGTCTCATGAACTTTAACTCTGCTGTTGAGTACATTTTACTCAGTTTAGAGAGGGACCAAATGTTCTCTGAACTGAGTCATTTTTACTCTGAGGATTTTGCTGTGTGAAGGCACTGAAAAATCAACTGTATTCAGTTTTATTTTTATCCTCTCAGATCTTCAGTTTTTATTGTTATTATTTTTAATTTCAACCTACAGGATAAAACAAGATACACTCCAAATATTATTTTCCCCACTTGTTTAAACTATTTATTTAAAATGAACTGAATCAACACAACTCTTTGAGGCTTTGTTTGTGACAACTTAATTTTTTTAACTTTTAAAAAACAATTAAGTCAACTTAACTGATTTGTGTTGGGACAACTTGAAGGAATTGTGTGGAATCCAGCATTTGTTTTTTACAGTGTACCTCCTAAATAAATCTGAATTTTGAATATTTTAATAAATCCAGCAAAGCAAACATTTGTTTTTTTTAATTATTATTTATACTATAATCATACTTAATTTTACAAATAACTTATCGACTACAGAGAGAGTTTTCCCAGCTAAGATAAAAAAAAGACTGAATATCCAAAAGACGTTTCTCCCCGTTTCCTTTTAAAAGCAGATTTAATGGTTTCTTTGGGTTGTTGCAGAGTTGGTGAAACAGCACAGAAAGTGTTGTGCGTGGAGCCAAAGATGAAAACAGAAAAGCAGACTGAATAAATCTTCAGCCTGGAGACCAGAAACCAGCATTCGGAAATGGTGTATTTGTTTGTTTTATAAATAACAACCTCATTCAACTTTTCAATGCACACTTAATGCATTCGCACTCCTATGAGGACGGGTGACAAAACATCGCTTTTCTGCGATAAAGGTTTCGCTCCATAAACTTTTAAAGTTACAAAACACTTCCAAGGATCCGTTTCAATTCTGTAACGTGTGCAAGCGAAGGCACTGTGCATGTACCACATATACCATGATCTGTAACAGTGAACCGCATGAAGACTGAAGGCACATCGGGAAAGGTTTCGTCGGCTACTCTTCCTGTATTTTTTTGGCAATTTATAAAACCTGAGCCACGAAGGCTAGCGAGCTAGCGAGTACTGTGTGTGTTTTCATCTAACAAGTCTTTTCTTTCAAACCCACGTTACTGCAAATACTCTGATAAAGCTTCATCGATGCATAGCGAGGAAAGAGTTTTTGGCACAAAGGTATAAATTCTAATAGTAAACCTACATTCCAGTTGTCACATAGGAAAGCATTTGTTATCCGAGGGCTTTATGGGTTTCCTGTGAAGTCCTTTGACCGCTCTGAGGTCAAGTACCTTTTATTAATAAAAATCTAGATCTGTTTTTTTTCAGTTTTGCTGCATTTGCAGCTCGTACGCTGATATAGTGCAAAACAAAGAGCATTTCGCCATTTGCACTTGCACATTTTAGCATCCCTTTAAAAGTTCTCAAGAAAGCTGACGGTGGGAATCCATACTTAATAGACAGAAACAAAAACAGAGAAATAAATGAAGTCTATAAAGCTATACTTACAGGAAATACATGTGAAATCTCGAGAAATAAAATGGCCATGGAGGAGCTCATTCTAAAACTATGTACAGTAAAAATCTGTGTTGCCTTTTGAAACTGTACATCTAAAGCATGCACTTTTTTCTTTTCACTTTTTTCTGTTTTTTCTCTTCAATTTAGCAAACAAAATAACTGTGAGTTTAGCAGATCCCGCCCATGATCCTTTGGGAACAAAGTCTTAAAAACAGTCACCGTCCGTTCCCATGAAAAAGGCACACTGGCATCCGTACACGCGCGCACACACATGTAAACCGTGTGTGTGTGGACGTTATAAACGTGTTAATATCAGCATTCAGCCTTTTATAGGTGAAGTTTCCCTTGATCTTCCACACAACACACACACACACACACACACACACATTCTGTACAGAGACAAAAGAGCTGTAAACATCATCCAGTCTTCAGTGGACACCACAACACAAACACACACACACACATAATGACACTGTGAGGAGGGAAAGACGAAGCTTTGGAGAAGGACAGAAAGCCTCCAGCAGATGTGTCCAGACGTTCTGGCGGAGGCCAAATGGTGGCAGTCTACACATGTTGTGTGTCGTGTGTGTGTGGCTCAGAAATTGCGTGGGAATTCACACTCTTCACATCGGTTGAGGGCGGGGTGGTTGAGGAAGGTGCAGGCGGTGCAGCTCCACTGAACGCCATCGTCCTCCTCGGGCTCTGACAGCACACGCACACCCGCATCCGTCCGGCTCACCTCTGACAGACAACACAGCACATATAATTCAGTATATGGTGATAAACAACATGTACCACACTGACTCAATATTGGCACGTTTGACTAAACTCTTCCTGTACCTGTGGCCATTTTGTTGCAGGTTTTGTAAATTGCAAATGTTGACATGGACACTTCAAAATACCATGAACAATTATTTATTATTTAAACTATTATTTACAGTGCTGATTACTAATATTCAGATTGCTGATTTACAGCAATTATATATTCATTTACTTTCTTTTCGGTTTAGTTCTTTTATTAATGAGGGGTCGCCACAACGCAATGAACCGCCAACTTATCAAGCATGTTTTACGCAGCGGATGCCCTTCCAGCGGCAACCCATCACTGGGAAACATCCATACACACTCATTCACACTCATACACTATGTTTTTGCACTTGTGGGGGAAACCGGAGCACCCGGAGGAAACCCACGCCAACACGGGGAGAAACTCCACACAGAAATGCCAACTGACCCAGCCGGGGCTCGAACCAGCGACCTTCTTGCTGTGAGGTGATTGTGCTACTCACTGCGCCACCGTGCTGCCCAGCAATTATATTTTAGATTATATATTTATTTTAATTTACAAACATTTTCACATAAATCTGGCCCTCCGCATTGAATATTCTGACTATTAAAGGGACAGTTTACCCAACAGTGAAACATTACTCATCATAGTATTTGTTTTTCCTACTATGGAACGTACATGGGTATTTTTATAAACATTCTCCGCTTTCATTTATGAAAAAAACTGTCCACGTCAACGCAAAAATGCACTGTACGCCGAACAGAAAACAGTGGAGATGATAGTGGACTTCAGGAGAAACCCCCCTGCACTCCCCCCAATCACCATCATGAACAGCACTGTGGCTGCAGTAGAGTCATTCAGGTTCCTGGGCACCACCATCTCTCAGGATCTGAAGTGGGACATTCACATAGACTCTATTGTGAAGAAAGCCCAGCAGAGACTGTACTTCCTTCGTCAGCAGAGGAAGTTCAACCTGCCACAGGAGCTACTCGTACAGTTCTACTCAGCTGTCATCCAATCCATCCTCTGCACTTCAATCACCGTCTGGTTCGGCTCAGCTGCCAAAACCGACCTCCGTAGACTAGAGCGAATAGTCCGGACTGCTGAACGAATCACTGGCACAACCCTTCCTACACTTCAAGAACTGTATTCTTCCAGAGTGAGTAAAAGGGCTCGCAAAATCACTCTGGATGCCTCACACCCAGCACACTACCTGTTCGAACTGTTACCGTCTGGTCGGCGCTTCAGAGCACCAAGCACAAAAACAGCCAGACACAGGAAAAGTTTCTTTCCTCAGGCTGTCTACCTATGAACAGTTAAATATTCCCCTACTGTGCAATAAATATGTGCAATACTTTCTCATACGCACTCGTACACAGCACCTTATATCAATATACAATGCAATACTTTCTACATTCGCACTTGTACACAGCACCTTATAACCTGTATATTTATAACAATCTGTACAGACAACTCAACATCCAGGTTTCTTGACTAACCGCATCTGTTTAATGTTTATCATTTTTATTTTATTTTTTTCATACAAGTCGTCACTTGTCACTTTATGTACACTGGAAGCTTCTGTAGCCAAAACAAATTCCTTGTGTGTGTGAAGCACACTTGGCAATAAAACTGATTCTGATTTCAGTCACCTGACACTGTGTTTTCGTGTGGACAAACAGCGAAACCCCCGAGAAAAAAAGTGCAGTTTTGAAAATACACGTGTTCGTGTGGACAGGGCCTAATAAATGTTTGGACAAAGTAAAGAGTGATTAAATGATGACTGAATTTTCAGTTTTGGGTGAACTGTCTCTTTAATAACCTTTTGTTCATTAACTCTGTACAGTAGAACTGCACGATATTAGACTAATCTAATATTGCGATCATTTGTTTTTCTGCAATATGTATTGAGAAATGAATACAATTTCACCAAATTTATCATTTTACAATCCTAAAACAGAAAAGGTTTAGACGGTGTGATTTCCAAATTCACGGTTAGTTGTGTTAAGAATCCAACTACAGATTAGCATGTTGTCCTCACAGAAAAAGGCTCAGCTATCACACTGAATCAGGTAAGCTGTATATTTATGTTTCAATGTAATTAATTCTACGCACTTTAAACACAGCAACTAATATGTGAATGATGTTTGCACATGCAATATTATTTTGGGAGAGAGGGGTGCCTGTGGGGGGGTGGTCCTAAATGTTTGAAAACCCCTGCTGTAGACAATCGAAAATAATATTAATAAAAGAATCACTTAAGGGAGCTGATAATATTGACCTTAAAATATAAAAAAAATGCTTTTATTCTAAGTGAAATAGATCAAATAAGACAAAAGAAAAAATATTATAGCAAACACTGTGAGAATGTCCTTGCTCTATTGAATATTACATGAGAAATGTTTTGAAAAAGAAGCATTTTGCCCTCAGCTATAGTTAAGAAGCAGTGTTAAAAGGAGTGAGAAGGGTGGCGGAGCAGACAGCCAGAAAAGGACCCACCCGTGGGCACAGCGGCGGCAGGAGGAGGTACAGGAGGCAGAGAAGGGTCTCTCTTTAACTTTGAGCTGACATTTATTCTGCGGCCTCTCCTGTCAAGAGAACCTGTGTGATCCGCAGCTGAGGAGCACCACGACACAACACACAGATGGAAAACAGAGAGAGCGGGGCAGAGAAACAAACAGAGCATGAGAAGAATAATGGAAAAATAAAGCACTGACAGAAAAAAACAACTAGATCAGCAGAGGCAGAGACGAGAGGACTATACTGCAGGTATAAAAGAGGCCGGGTTAAAATGTTTCTCCAGATCTTACCTGCTTTTGTAGGACCTTTAGGGGGTTTTGGAGGTACAGGACCCAAAAAACCAAGGTTGTCGTAAAAATTGTGAATTGCAATGGGATTAAAGTCTGGTCCTAAAGGTGTGGAGAACAAACAGAGAACAATTTCTCAAATACTACACACTGCTAAAAATACATAAACAGGCAAAAAAAAGAAGAAGAAAAAGGTTATTACAGCACAAACTGCAGTCTTTTAAAGTGTCCAGTAGGTGGCAGACATGTGAATGATCTCAGTATATTATTATTTTTAATACAGCTGCAGCACAAACCACACACTTCACAGGGCTAGCAAACATATCTCCTTACTTAAGAAAACCTACCAAAATATTTTAAGTCCTTTCACGATTTAATTGCCAGAGACATAAAAGAAATGCTATATCCCATTGAAATAAAGTGTACTGCAAAAATAACAGCAAAATCCTGTTTCCTAAAATTCTTCTGACATGTGGATTAATGCAGACAGCACTACATGAGTGAACAGCGCCATCTAGAGGCTGTGTGTGGAGCTTTACCTGGCCTATAGTGGTCTTCATTTATGACAGTACAACTAATTTCTGACATTAATTCCTGCTGATGTAAAGTAGTGGCATGATTTTATCATTCCTTAAATATATATAAATCAGCGTACATAACATCAACCTACTTAATTAAAAATGATTGGGGTATATTTATAAAAGTCCTAAAACTGATGGATGAAACCTAATTAGATTATTTTCCAAAATCGTCCACCCCCCTCAATGTGGTTTACAAAAACATGTATAACATACATTTACTTTCTTGTATGAAAGTGTTGATGGTTTTTTAACTCAATGAGAGCAAAATAAAACTGACTTAATTTGAACGATTGAGCCTTTTCTCAAAATGCCCACCTTTGCAATGTTTGTTGTATTTTGTGATGACTTTAGCCACAGACACATTAAGTTTCTTGAATAATTTCAAAGTAAAATATAGCTGCAAGCAGCAATAATGGGGCCAAGCAAACCACAGGCAGAAAGAGCAAAGCAGTCCAGAGGCAGAATGAACAAAGCAGTACAGAGGCCATGAGTAATAAGCTCTACAGAGACCATCAAATCAGATCAGAAACAATGAATTCTGAATACATTTGAAGTTTGTTTTACTTAAATATCAAAAATTATTAAAACAAAGATTTATTGGTTTATAACATTTGACCAATAGGTGGCTCTGTTACCAAATTGAAGCATTGAAGAGTTACAGCCTCAGATACAGTTTGGAATTGTACCAACTAATTTGTCCCGAAAACAAAAACTGTTACACCTATTGACACAGTTTCGCTAACTTTGTATCAGCATAGTGTGAAAAGGATCTGGTACAAATTTGGTGCAAACTGGTCTTACGGTCAGGGAGGAGTTTGAAAAAGTACCATTTCAAACTAAATCAAAATGGCGGACAGGAAGTTTTTCAAATTATGGAAAATTTGGTATTAATGTTTGCAGAATTTTCCAAGCAATATATCAAGACCAGTTCCATGACACTGCTCCAAAACCTTTTGTGCACTTTAAGGGCATGGTTTTGAAGATGCATACTGATTTTTGTGACGATACCTCAATGCATTCGTAAAATATAGAATTTGTCAACAAAATTTAAAATGGCAGACACCCAAAACGACAAACATGAGAAAATTGGATATCATTCGACTTGGCGAAATTTGGCATGACAAAAACAGCCGTTTTTTCATATCTCCTGACCACTAGGTGGAACTGCAAAGAAACTGTACAGGCAACCTCATATCATAGTCATAGCACACAGGAAGTTTGGTGTGAATGGAGTTAAGCAATGCCGAGATATAGCCTTCAGTATGATTTTGCGTGCTTTTTGACGAATTGAATGTTATTCGACAGCGGTTTGAGTAATTATCTTGAATTCTATAACTTTTATATAACTTTTCCAGTATGGTCTAGTAATGATCTGAGTCAATTTTGTTGAAAATTGAAGGAACTGTCTAGGACGGGTTAAAAAAAGTCGATTTTACGAACTATTAAAAACAGAAAAAAAACTAAACCTCATGATTTTTTAAAATTGATGTCAATTTCAATTGGCATTAGCCAAGGATTCAGAAAAAGGTTTAACTTTTGATTCTGCAGCTTACAGTTCAAAAATGATTAGCGTTTTAAACTTTGGAACAGTGGTGGCACTACAGAGTTTGAGTAAGAGGGTCTAAATTTGCTGTGGTTATTATTGAGGCTGTCCTCTCTACCAGTGTGCCAAATTTGATACCTTTCAAGTGAACGCCTATATGGGCTGCCATTCAAATCGCAAAGGAAGAAGACGAGGAGGAGGTGGTGGAGAAGGACGAGAAGCAGGAGAAGGAGGAGAAGAAAAAGAATAGGTGCCTTTGCTTTGCTGCTTGGCCCCCAATCAGCATGGTACTCACCTCGTGTCTGAAGGAGGTCAATCTCTTTGGTTAAACAGTCAATATCAATCTGTAGAAGCCTGTTTTTACACCTCAACTGCTGCATCTCCTCAATCTGAAAATAAACAAACGTTTGTTCCATGATTCAAATATGCAACAAAATTATTATTTTTCTGCCTGTTGTTTGTTACTTTCCATCAAGTCCAGCATGAGGTCACACTGATCTACATAAAGAAGGTACAGATCAATCTATGCAAGGACAAACAGATTCGAATACTGTTTTATTCCAACCGCAATAACCATTCTTAATGCAGACTCAAGGCAATATGTAGGTTATGTTCTTATGTACTGGTCGTATAATTAGATTATATCTTCAAAATGTTGATTTACCTCACCAAAAAACTTTTAAAACTTTAACACGAACAGAGTTGATGGTAAAGCGTTGATATTTGCCATCATTTTGTGCTTTAGCTCCAGATGCTAACCTCACTCTAGACTCCACATGCGTTTTCATCATATTATTGTTTTTAATGAAGTGAATTGACCGATATCTCACAGTAACAGAGTCGACACATAATGAATCTACTATTGGTGAATCCTAAACATTTTGCTCAAATTAATGAGAGCAGAATAATGGCACGCCTCGATGCCCTCCAGAGTTTCCAGCCACAGGAAGTGACATCACTTGGAGGAAGTCGCATGCTTTTTCTATCAGCGCGTTACAGATTGTTCTGCCTTTTGATAACCAATGTAACAGAGTTAACCAGAACACAGAGGCAGACACTAAATGTGTTTTTAACACTGAAATAATAAATAATACAGAAAACAGACATGTCATGCAAATGTTTAACTTGGTAAACACACAAAAAAAGATGAACATTTGTCTTATTGTGTCATGATAAATGAAGCTTAACGTGTTCATTATGTATTATTATTCAGGAGGCAGAGACAGTCAAAAATAGGTCTAGTGGGAGTAGTAAAATTTGTGTTATTATTGAAAACAGTTTCATTAAGGTTTTCGTTTTCAAATAATAGTATGTATATCACCCAGCCCAGCACCATTTATTTGTGCCAAAGCCAATATCTGAATCCTTCAGAAAGGGGTAAGTGTTGGCCTGCAGGAGTGCTGAAAAGGTGCAGAAACTCACAGATGGGATCTGACAGAAAGCGTTGGAGCGCTGCAGTCGTCTCCTGGTCAGATCACTCTCCATCTCATTCACCTCCTCTTTTAGCTTCTCCAGCTTTCTCTTCTTCAGCTCTAACTCATGCCACAATCGCTCCATTCGGGCTCTCTGATGCACTAGCAAAGCTGGACAAATACACAGGACAATATAAGATATGTGCAGTGTTTATGTACACTTAGGTCACACATAGTAGAAAAAATGCAAACACAGCTTCCACAATGTGAGGTTTTGAAATCGTATACATGAATAGTCAGATAAGGACTGGACTGTGGAAAAAAGGATGTAAATGATGATAGATAAATATCTATAATTGATTATCTTTTGAGAAAGCTTTTAAAACTGAAGCTTTGAATGAACCTTGCTGGTTTAATTTAGTTCTGTCATAACAGCTCTCTATATTGCAAAATGATCATTATCACAATAATAGTATATGCAATATACACAATATATAGTACAGTGGTAGTTTTGCAGATTTGTTTGGTGCAATTCAACATGCTTTTTGTTTTTACAGCACATTGTGTTCTGTGTCCTGATTGGCTGTGGACGATTGTCAATCAGTTTCCTAATGACGTGTCTCCTGTACAGTACAGAATGCATTCAGCTTGCCAAATTGACATAAATCATTGATCACTAGCAGGCTGACTCTGAAGTGCTGGACTGTATGTTTGCAAGTTTTCTCCCCAACAAACCCCTTAAAGTCAACGAAACGTTCTGCACCGTCAAAGGCACCTGCGGTAGCACCCAAAAGGCGGAGGAACATGCTAACCACTGCACAAAAAGTTGGACTTCTGGACTCGCTAAAGGAACGTAGAAGTTACGCGAGTGTTTAAACAAGAGAGAAAAGTGTGAAAATGTTAATGCCTGTCTGAGAAAAAGTGTATAAAGTGTGTAGTGGGGGGTTTTACCGTCTTAAAACTATATAATAATAATTGTAAAAAATAAAGTTGACTACTTTGCGGATTTTACCTATTGCAGGCTATTTTTAGAACGCTACTCCCGCAATTAAAGAGGAGCCAGTGTATATGCAAGTGTATGCAATATACGTGTGTGATAAATTACATTAATTTTTTTGCATTGGTTATTTGACCAATCAGATGAGGCCTTACTATCTTTAGCCCCGCCTCCCCAGTTTGTTGCTGTTCTGCTTTTGGCTGGAGCCCAAAGCTGAATGCAGAGCTGAAAATAAACACTAATGGGCGGAGTCGAGACAAGAGAAAAAAATGACAGCAGCCAATCAGAATCTGAATATCTGCGCAGGTTTTCACTTCAGTGTTTTACAGGCTAAATGTTTGCACCTCTACATAGTTTCTTAGTCTGAATTATAATTAATTAGACTTGAAAAATAGATTTTACCTGTTTATTTTAATATTGTTACATGAATAAATAATTTAAAATCATAAAAACAGCAGTCCATCAGTCCAAAGCACAGGAAAAGTTCAAAAGCTAAAAAACCTTTATTAACATGGCTCTTGTATAAAAAAATAAAAGATAAAAAACCTTTATAGCTTTTTCACTTACTTTTCGAGTGCCTTGCACTGCTGATTTTTTTTTGTATAGCTTTATGAATCCCTTATTCAAAGAGCAAAGACTGATGAATTACCTTTAAATAAATTTATGTGTGATTCTGGTGTTTATTTAATTTATTTACAATGCAGTTTGGTAAGTAATACTTTCTGTCTTTTAGTAGATATATTATATGAGAGACTTGCTTTGTTTACCAAGCAAGTAGATCTAAATGGATTTGCTTTATAAACCTTAAAGTTTAAAAGTTATTTTTTTATTTAATGTTTTAAGTGTTTAGTTACTCCAAAAAACAAGTTACTATAGTAATAGTTACTATACTCCCAAAATCATTCTGCATAAATCTGCAGATTTTGTACAAAATTCTGTAGATTTTTTTCCAGCCAGTGAGCCGACTAGAGTTTCCTTCAAAGACAAAGTTTAGCTGGAATTGAAAAAGAAAAAACTGCTAATGCCAATGTCATTTGCCCCCTTTAAGAAACTATTTAGAAAAAACTAGGTCTGCACAATACTGAAAAAATTGACATTGCGATATTTAGTTTTTGCTGCAATTTATATTGTGATATTACAATTTTACCAAATAGCTTGAATAGCTCTATTTGAAAAGAATTCATTAAATTACACTTCTCGGGAAGATTCTGAAAGATTATAGGGATTATTATTGGGAAGATAGAAGTGAAATATTTTCCATTATAGTATTCAGGTACAGAAATTGAATAATCAATGTAAAATAACACTGTGTATAGTCTTCATTGTATAAATAATTCAATAAATACATCTTATAGAGTTACAAATAGTACAATTTCATGTGCCTGAATACTTTAAACTCTCGTACCCGAATGCTTACACGGTCACAGGCCTTAAAAACACATGCGGATGATAAACTTTCACTTCAATACGGTTAAACTCTTCTGTGACTCCAAAAGCATTCTGTGTTCTGAATTGTGGCTCAAAATTACACTTCCTACGATGCGACTATTGCAGAGGTGCACATTGCGATATTGATGCTGAAATTATATATTGTGCAGCCCTAGAACAAACCCCTGTTGTCCAGCTGGTCAGCACTGAAGCTGCTGAAAGTCGTACCTTGTGTGTATGCAGCGTCGTCAGCACCCATGCTGAGTCTGCGGGGCTCCGCGGCTTTGTCCCGCAGCGGGCAAAGTGGGTCCGGCTGGCTCATCTCTGGCTCTGCATAGTGGTGATCGGCAGGCAGGCTGAGCATATTGTTTGGCTCAAACGTTGGCGACACCACTCCAGGAGACACTGACGGGGGTTTATTGGGCGACACAGTGATTTTAAAGGTGTATTTGGTGTTAGGCTGTGTTACAACCACCCGAGGCGATGTGGCTGTGCCTCCAGCTCCAACGGAAGGACGGGATTTGGGCGGGTGATGGTGGATATACGCAGGGCCCATGCTCATCTGGCTTCCCAAAGCCCGCAGGCCAGCGGGACCCTGCAGCGCGGGATTAGCAGAGATGTAGACTGTAGGTGGATTCCTGCCCCCTCCATCATCCGCAGAGGTGTTTGCAGAAAAGTAGATCTTTGGCTGGGAGCGAGGAGTGTTGGGGACAAGGGCGCAGTCCTCCGACGGAGCGGTAGCAGCAGTGGGTGGAGACGGAGAGATGTAGACGGTGGGCTGGCTGCGGCTAAGGCCCGCACCGCCGATGGAGATGGGTGTGGAAGAGCCGGAGCTCGAAGCCAAAGAGGTGCAGGAGGAGGGGCAGGAAGAAGAGGTGGAGCTGCAGGCAGAGCGTGGGGCAGAGCTGGAGCGCAGGAGCGAGGATGAACCAGAACCCCTCTGGGGAGACTCCAGCTTGATCTCTATCTGGTTCTTGCGCGGGCCTGTGGAGATGTTCTGGATGTTATACTGGCTGAAGGAGGAGCCGGACGAGGGCAGAGGCGATGAGGAGATGGCCTGGGATGCCACAGCGGAGGGGATGGAGGGCGCCTGCGTGTTGGTGGGTGAGCTGATGGGCATGTAGACATGAGAGGTTTGGTGCTGGCTCCAGGAGCTCTGCGGTGCCGCGGGATGAGTGATCTGGTAGATCTGTTGCGCGGGCTGGGATGTGGGGCTGTACTGCGCTCGGCACTGCACCTGCCGGGTCGAGCCTGGCTGTGTCACGTAGGGCCGAATGTAGATGGAGTTGGGACTGTTCAGACCCGACTGAGGCCCTCCGTGAATGTGCAGGGAGGTAGGAGTATTTCGGCCGGTGTTGGGCGCCAGCGTCACCGTGATGGGGTTGAAGCGTGGGGCTGGAGGTGGCGCATGACCTTTGCCCCCAACTTGGTACAGGCCGAGGTGCTGAGGAGGCTGCGGCTTGCGGGTGGACTCCATGCTGAGGCTGGCAGGCGTGTGTGTGGGCACAGAGGGCGTTTCAGGCTGGTAGAACTCAGACAGGGCGGACGGCACATTTAGGGGCCCGTCGCTCACACTGGGGGCGAGAGTCCGGCTGCCATTCATCCCGACTGCATCTCGCTGCACTGCACCATGGGTATTCTGGGAGACGCCAAGGTTGAGCTGGGTCATGTGATTGCGGAGATCTGTCAAACTCTGGCTGCCTTCACTGTACAGGAAACGAGGGCTCACCTTGGTCAGGTACTCGAAGCACGCAGCCAAATTACTCTTGTTCTGAGGAAAAAAGAGAGAGGGGGATCTTTCAGAGTGAGCTTTCAGGGAATATACAAAACTTCTTAAGTTGAATTTAATATCTTTTACTAACTTTTTAATACCTTAAAAAAAATTATACCAGCACCCCTTAGAGCTGCAACTGTAGTGGCATAAATGAAATATCTTTCCATATGGAATAACATAGTGCAGATAACATACATTTAAGTAAAGCATAGGGATTAATCAAGATGTCCCAATGGGCCTTTGTCCATATTTCTTAATAAATGTCAAAAAGTAACAATTGCATAACAATAGCCGATCTTCTAAGAACAGTTTGGCACGGTTAAGTGGCAGGATTCCAAACCCACAGCACCTCAGCTCGCAATGTAGCGGTGGTGATGGGGCATAGCGTCTATCACGCACCTGTTGGCGATGATGCTAGGACTTACTGCTGGCAGTGGTTTGCGTCGGAAGACCAGTCGATGTTGAGGGCAAAGCAGTAGGGGTTGAAGTCGTTGCTGCAGCCATAGAGCAAAGCATTAATATGGGAAGCTGCTCGCTGCGTCCCAGCATCATAGCTTGGTGGCTATTTGACTCCATTCATCCCCACCCAGGTTATATTAATCGTCTTCTTGCAGATGTGGCAATAAGTCTCGCGGCTGTTGCCAACTACAGGCCTAAGCCAGTCTTTAAATCTTGAGTCCTCCAGCCAGAGGTCCGAAAACTTGCACTTCCCAATGTTTTAATTTAATTAATGAACAAATGAGAGTTCTTCTATGGTTGGCAGCAAGCCAGCCGGGTACCCAGTTTGTTTCAGCACACGCACGAACGACCACCACCTCGCATGATATCGCTCAGGTCCTACTCTCAACATATAAATAAATCCATGCAAATTTTAAAATAAAGGCCTGCACAAATTGAAAATTGATCTAAAAAAATTTGGCTCCAAAATTCAATGCCTTGTCAGATGACGCTTGCTACTTTTTAATCCTTTTTATTGGCCTTAATTTTGGCAAATTTTATTTACTACCTTTTACAACCCCGCGGACACCCTGGCTTTGTCCAGGATGCCCCCTCCATTTATTTAGTTGCATTTAACAAGACCATTCACATATTATACACATAGACATCACCTTTTTAAAAAGGACACAGTATATAAACATAGTTAACCTTCAGTATACACTGTATATAGTCCACCCTGTACACAACACCTTCATTTTCTGAATTTGACTGTAATATAATAATGTGCACCTTTTGTAAATCTGCTTTAGAATAATAATTATTGTGAAGTGTTGTACAAATAAACTTGAACTCAATTGAACATAGTTAAATACTAAATGCAGCTAAATGCAGTCTAGTTTAAAAAAATAAAGTTTCATTTTCATTCTGTATGCTTTGACATTTATAAGATATTTAAGTAGCCTTTTGTGAAGTAATAAAATTACTTATTGATTAAGTTACTTTTCAGACAAAGTAATTTAAATGTAAATGTAATGATGTGAATAGTAATATCTTACTTTTTAATCAACCAACACTGCATCTAAGTTTAGATCAGAAAGTTAGATTGATGGTTCTGTAAATTAAAACTGAATATTTTAGGGATACGCTGATATGGCTATTTTGCCAGATACATTTAACCCATCATTTTTTTAAATGTCCTGGGCAAATCTTATATATACACAAATCTTTATATACATTTAGACCGTGATTAGAAAAATAAAATAGGGTTGCATGGTACAATAGAACTGTAATAAGAGCAGTATTTATTATATTTTAGACAGGTACATTATAATGATTTTGCTGATTTGTGTACTAGACCGGCTGGTTCAGGAGTTCACCACTGTGTGGCAGTGTGCTACGCAAAGTGAAAAATCTGACAACATACAGGATATACAGTTGAAGTCAGAATTATTAGCCCCCCTTTGATTTTTTTCTTTTTTTAAATATTTCCCTAATTATGTTTAACAGAGCAAGGAAATTTTCACAGTATGTCTGATAATATTTTTTCTTCAGGAGAAAGTCTTATTTGTTTTATTTCAGCTAGAATAAAAGTCGTTTTTAATTTTTTTAAACCCATTTTAGGGTCAAAATTATTATCCCCTTTAAGCTATATTTTTTCCCGATAGTCTACAGAACAAACCATGGTTATTCAATAACTTGCCTAATTACCCTAACTTGCATAGTTAACCTAATTAACCTAGTTAAGCCTTTTAAATGTCACTTTAAGCTGTATAGAAGTGTCTTGAACAATATCTACTCAAATATTATTTACTGTCATCATGACAAAGATAAAATAAATCCGTCATTAGAGATGAGTTATTAAAACTATTATGTTCAGAAATGTGTTGAGAAAAATCTCTACGTTAAACAGAAATTGGGGAAAAAAATAAACAGGGGGGCTAATAATTCTGACTTCAACTGTATAGCATCAAACAGATAAATATCACTCTATAGCTGCCTAGATTTATAGAAGTAACTAAAAAGAAAAATAACTTTAACTACTATATACTTACATCAATAAATAAGTACAGTATATTTAGTGTTCATATGATATGGCAGAAGAATTCTAGGGCTAATAACCAGTGATATGGGTCAGGTTAGCGACTGGTATGGTGTCTGGTGGTATGGGAAGGTTTAAGAGTAAAGGGTAAAGGTGTAAGAGATGGTCAACTGTGCAATTATAAATGTAATCGCATGCAAATAATTAAAAAATGGAAGTACAATGTATGTACATAATAAGTGAATTGTACCAAATGATCATTTAAATTTAAACGTACATAGAAGTTAAGATAATACTTAAAACAGTACTTAAAATCTAAGCAAAAATCTACTGTTTTACTTCACAGAACTCCATATGAAAGCCAGAAACGTTTGTTGCACCGGCCTATCTAAAGGGTTAATGCTGCCAACTGATGATCAACAGTAAAAACGACAAATTGTACCTTTTATAAACATCGAAAACCACCAACAATCAAGCATGATTATATGGTATCATAGATTTTCAATCAAATAATGTCATTAAAATAAAAGTCAATGAGGCAAAAACAGCCACTAAGGGTTGTAGGTCTGATCAGTACACATTGATAATTCGCCCACCGGACAAAGTGTTTGTGCAAAGCAGTTCTCACCTGTAGGACACACTCACACACCACGTCCTCTGGTACTTCTGGAAACTTTTGCCGCAGGTGGTGCAGAACCTGGTTGTCAATCTGCTGGTTTCCCTGTGCCATTCGTCAAATGCCAAAACCGAACAGACTTGACCACAGCACACACGCTCACACACTATCGTAGCATCGTCTGGAAAAAAGGAGAAAGAAACAAAAAAAACTGGTGTCAATTAAACAGTTTACACAAATAAACAAACAATCCGGTGTGATTTTATTATTATTTTATGACATTGCAACTAGGGTTCCCACAATACTCAATATAACATTGACCTGTTCAGTATGACCTCCACTGTTCAATATGGATATGGATATTGCGTTTTATCAATAATTTTTAAGTTATATTTTGCATTTCCCCATTCAAATTACTTTCTGAACTGCTCTGTGTATCTTACAATGAGCCGCATGTCAGATTGTAAGTGCACTTGGGACCAGAAGCCCAAATCCAGAACTCTGGAGATCTGAGAAGTACCTCACCTGAACAGCTGAATGAACATTATGACATGCAAATTGAGTCTTGTTTCTCCATGGTAAGACTCAGTTATGACCAATAATTATGTCCGCCTGTCTGACTCGAGCAGTAATCAATAGGCTATCCCTTGGAATGTAAACAATGGGGAAATTGTGTGTCTGTTTATAAGTTTCTCATTGTGCTGCATCTTAAAGTAAAAACATCTTATTCCTGCTGTCTGTGCTTATAATATTAATCAAATGAAAGATAATGAAATCACTCTGCTCTCGATTCAATAGATATATAGCTCAGTATAGCTCAGTAAGTGTTCACCTTTATTTTATTTATACAGTGAAGATTGTATAGCCTTATGTGCATAGTTAAGTATCTTATAGTATATGTTAGTTAAGCATAAGATTTAAATAGCTCATATATCCAGTGTTGTGTTTGTATTTATGATTCATTTATGTAGCACCGTGGTCCTGCGAGACACAATATTTCGTTTGCTTTATGTTCACACATGTAGAGGAATGACAATAAAGCTCGACTTGACTTGACTTGATTATATACAGTATGCAGAGCTATATTTGATTATGTTGTTCAGTTTATGTGACTGAAAACTGCTGTTAGGTACATGAAAACCTGAAAAGACCTGTTTATATTGCATTCATTTTGTATTGTTTTTGTTATTTGTTAGCTTTTCCCCTTTTATTTTTATTTGGCAGTGTTTTTTACTGAACTGTAAGAAAGCCATGACCCTAAAACTGAAAACCAAATCATGAAAAGTCTGTATTGTTTCACCCCTAACTGCGACCTTCAGTTCGCAAACAAAGTAAGCTCTTTTCTGAATCCAAACATCCTTTAGGGCAGGCATGTCCAAGCTCGGTCCTGGAGGGCCGGTGTCCTGCAAAGTTTAGTTCCAACCCCAATCAGACACACTTGGGCTAGCTAATCGAGCATTTACTAGGCTTTCTAGAAACATCCGTGCAGGTGTGTTGAGGCAAGTTGGAGCTAAAATCTGCAGGACACCGGCCCTCCAGGACCGAGTTTGGACACCCCTGCTTTAGGGAATTAATAATAAATCTGTCATTTTTTTTTTTGTGTCATTTTTGTCACAGAATACAAACAATAATGTCATGACAGATCATTGAAGTCGCTTCATGATCATGAGGATCGTGATGAGGATGATGATGATGATGATGATATGTACAGTTGAATTTTAAAAGCATTGTTTAATGAAGTGAAGATTTTTCTTTAACACATTTTTAAATGTAAGTTTTAATAACTAATTTTGAATAATTAATGTATTTGCATTTGCCATGATGACAGTACAAGGCACTAGTATTCAGCTTAAAGTACAATTTAAAAGCTTAACAAGGCTAATTAGGTGAGTTATTGGACAACAGTGATTTATCAAAAAAAAATATATATTTTTTTTTCATTAAAGCAAAACATACAATCAACAATTGCATTTAAACTTTTCTTTTGATAAATCAGTTGAATAAACCATGATAAAGCCGAAAAACCCAATAAAAGTCTCATCTGCCCAGACAGCATTTTTAAGTGATTACATGTGCTGTTTCAACATGCAGTTAACACTGCCTTCTAAAGCCTGGAGTAAAGGAGTGGTAAAAACACTGATTGCTTAATGCACTTCATCTACATCTGTATGATTCTGAGGCAGATCATGGGCAAATAAGCCTTGTTGTGTGCATTTAATAAAGCTCAAATACAGAATGAAAGCACTGACACAGCACAATTATAACTGCATAACGTAATGAGCTTTTGGGATTTAAGCTAAGTTTGTAATGTACAAATGTAAAAAAGATTTAAATGGGAGTTATTGAGTAAGGGCTAGATAGCCCTCGAAAGAGATTTAACCCTAACCCTAACCCTAAGTGGTAAGAAAATTTCCCAGAATACACCAGCCGCAACGGCAGCACAGCTGAACCCGAAAGTCAGGAGAATGCACAAATTAGTATTTTTTGTCATTATTATGACTTTTTACGACAAACAAGCACATGTTTTAATATATTCATAACCGCGTTCGTGTTTTCCCGTCATGCTTTAAAAAAAAAAAACCCGCTAAAATAAAAAACGCTAAATTTCACTATCTATAATGCCTAATAATAACTCTTCTATAGTAGTCCCACAACATTCTGACACTGGAATACCCTGTCAGAAAAGTCTAGTGGCTGGAAATGAGCTTTTTACAGTGTCTGCTATAATGTTAATGTTGTTTTCTTGTGTTTATATTGATAAATATAGCCACGGTGTAAATGCACAGTACAGATACAATCTTATTGCCACATTATATCGTCATGCTAACATGATATATGCCTTCAGTGATTTCCTGAAGATAAATACCAAAAAATATCACAACTGGAATAACTACAGCAGTCGTGATCGCCTCATCTCATTTGAAGCAAGAGCTCACGATGACATATGATGACGTGTGCAGGTGCTGTAGTGGTGTCCCAATTCTTAGGGGTACATTTTGAAGGCCAAGGGGGATAAAAATAGAATTGGGATTGGGCCTAAGTCACATTAACTATTTGAAGTTTATTCAAAATTGAAGTCTGGAAGAAAAGCTGAACCGGTTGAATAACATTGCTTATTTAGGCTACATACGGTCATTGATATGAAACCTTTACTAAAGAAAGTTTTTGTGTGTGCAGACAACAAACACGACGTAGCTTTCAGTTATGATGAACACAGTTGCCATAATTATACTTTGTTTATAGATAAGGGTCTATGGTTCTGCATACATTACTTTATCTTGCTGGAGTTTATGGCGGTTTCACTTGAGAAAGCATCAAGGCATCAATTCTGTAGGTCTATTGATGACATTCCTCAATATTCCAAGCAAATCTAATAAATGTTGGAGACATAGTCGCTACATAAACGACCGGATAACGAAATGATTATGAAAAATAACCATAACTCTGTGACATTTCATAAATACCAAACTTATACTTATAGCTTCAATCTTTATTTTGTTTTCATTTACATTCACATCTGGAATAGTTCCTTCGTATGAATAATCCAAACCATTATGTCTGCTGATAGAAAAACTTTGTTGAACAGCGAGAATAATTATTAAATGCTATATAAAGCAAGCTGTTGTTGCAGCTAAATAAAACCTAGTGTACTTGTTGTATTCAAATAAATAAAACCACTTTGATCAAGTTCTCCTCAATAAACTTTCACTATGCTCATTACTATTCAGGCTGTAATAGTAAATCGATGCATCCCTTTTTTCAGATAGTGGAGTTTAGCTCACACCAGCTCCAACTCACTCTTGTTTAAATTTTCTATTAGTCTTGAACAGCTTGATTAGTTGCTTCAGGTGTGTTTGCGTAACATTAGAGTAAAACTGAGTAGACATGGGCTGGTATAAGATTCGGTATAAGAAGCACAGCATGCGTGGATGAAGGTGCAGAAGTGATTTGTTTTTCAAATGTTTGTTGAATCGTGCGCTGACCAGTAGCTTTTGATGTGGATAGTCCTTTGCTGCTTGAGATTGTTGTACTAAATAAATAAATAAAATAGGGCGACGCGGTGGCGCAGTAGGTAGTGCTGTCGCCTCACAGCAAGAAGGTCGCTGGTTCAAGCCTCGGCTGGGTCAGTTGGCGTTTCTGTGTGGAGTTTGCATGTTCTCCCCGCGTTCGCGTGGGTTTCCTCCGGTTGCTCCGATTTCCCCCACAAGTCCAAAGACATGCTGTATAGGTGAATTGGGTAAGCTAAAACTGTCTATATTGTAAGTGTGTGAATGAGAGTATATGAGTGTTTCCCAGTGATGCGTTGCAGCTGAAAGGGCATCCGCTGCATAAAACATATGCTGGATAAGTTGGCGGTTCATTCCGACCTCAGATGAATAAAGGGACTAAGCCGAAAAGAAAATGAATGAATGAATATACAAAATATAAAAATAAAACGTCTTTGACAACACGTTGAAAATAATAATCTTAAATAAATAAATAACTTTTCCAAAACAGTTGTAAACCTTGAAACTCGCCTCATCGTTTCATGCCCAAAACTGAGCTGAGCTGCGGCCCTCCAGGAATACAATTTGAGACCTATGGCCTAAATGTTGGCAAAAGCAGTTTCAGAATGATGAGTTTCTGTCGTGAAGATATATGAGTGGGCATCACATTAGTTTTACTCCAGATCTTGACAGCAGTATCTCCACTGAATCTCATCCCTTTAAAACAGAGACCACTGTATCATTACTTTCTCACGGGCATAGTAACACTTGTCCCAGTGTTACAGCTGAATATACACTAGATGGCGCTATGGAGTCGTCTAGTCATCACTGCCTATTCAACAAGGTATACAGCAGAATCCGGTTTATTTGAGTATTTATGAATAAAAAAAAAAACTGCAATGCAAACATTACCCACCAAGTGCATTAAATCTGCACAGTTCGCAGTAGAGGAGAGAAAGAGACGAACTGCAGGACATGCTGAGTCTTCAGCATTTCAACACAAACATTTTCAAGACTACAGAAACTCAAAGCTCTTCAGGGCAACCCATGGGGGGGAAATTCAGATAAATTAAAGGATTTTGTAATGTACTGGTGAATTGTACAGTAGAATCTACTTCAAATGACAGTAATATGCTAATATTATTTATGCTGAATAATACAGTTTCTTTTTCCGCACCTTAATTTTAAGGGATTCTCTGTTGAGCAGCACTTCTCTAAAAATAAAATGTAGATACATATTTTTTTATATACATTTCATTGATCTTTGAATTGAAAAAAATCACTAAAATGTAAAACTAATTTATTAACAAATAAGTAAATGCATTTAAAAAGGACAAATATAACATTTCATTGGGCCATAAAATAGTTTAGGTTAATCAGCTCTACATTTGCACTTGACATATGAATAAATGCTTCATTATATAAGCAATTCTGCAGTGTGCATGAATGAATAAGTATTTAAACACAGCTTCCACTTTAAAGAGAAGATTCCACTTTAAAAGAAAGCTTTAAAAAAAAAAAAAAAAACCTCAGTTTGCAGAAGAAAACTGCTCCTGCTCCTGACCAGGTTAGGTTCATAGAGTAAGTTACCACAGTAACTGACCTGAGCATGATTTACCTCGCTTGTATAAACAGGCTTGACTTACTCTGCTTTGCCAGGTTTGACATACCTTGCATTCTAAAGTGAAAAACCCAGAGTTTACTTCATTTTAGGGATAACATCAGCTGAAAGCCCTCCCTCTCAGCTTCAGGCTTCTCTCTATTCCTCAGTAAATTTGTCTCAAACAGTTTTGTGAACAGATAAAATAATAATAATAAAACTCTTGGATAAAAACTTCACTGCTTTTTAGGAACTGTTAGTGGTGAGATAAAAAGTTTTGTGAATATGAGCCTAATTATTATTCTATTGTGTTTGTGCTTGTGTTTTGATCAGTTGTTCATAAATCCAAATGTTGATCAATTTTAAAGCTAGAATTGTTCAATTTTACTGGAATAAAATATTCTGGTGTTACTTATTAGAATATGTGTGAAATGTTTGTAAACTTGTACAATGCCCAGAGACACGGTTCAACCACCACATGCTCACATTATCATTATTATTATAATAGGAAAACACTGGATAACATTACATGTCATTTTATACAATTAAAGACACCTTTGGCAAATAAAAAAAATTATTATAGGTTAACAAAGGTGAAAACATTAGAAAGTTTACTCAAACTGTGGGAGGAACGCAAAGTTCCTCTTTGTTTTAAGTCACTTTCAGGTTCCTTTAGAGATAATTCACAGCTGTAGATAACGTTGCTTGTTTTTTGTTTTGTTCTGTTTGTTCTTCATTATCTGTACACAGATAAAATATCACTTAAATAGAGTAGTGCTGACTTGAGGGGTCAGCAGTAGGAATAGATGATATTTTATTGTTCATTATACCGGTAAAGATTTTGCCCACAATAAAAAAGAATGACGATTAAACCTGCAATCGGTCTGTTAGTGATGTATTACAGTAGCAAATCATGTGCAATACAGTTTATGATTGTTTATGAACAGATTTACTGATGTAAACTTGCTTTGAACTCACTTCATGACATGTCGAGTATTTGAAATCCCTCCTTTTTGTGATCAGACACAATTTCTTATTACAGAATGTGGAAGAAAACATACTATTTTATACTATTCAACACTGTGGTATAGAATTGAATGATATATCGACATAAAAATCCCATTTGGAATTTAGCAAAAGCTGTCTTGAACATCATGTGAGTAAAGTACGGCGATATGATCAGTGCTATATTTCCTCCGAAGGCCAGAGGGCACTCTCTCGCACGAGTCACACAGAAACAAATATGCCCTGAAGAAAACCAGGAAATAACGTAGGATAAATAAGATATAACTGCTTTCATTTGATGCAACTAAATTAATAAATACATGACCACAATATGGTTTATCCGAGTCTGTCTTCTTATAATTTATCTGATAATAAAGTATGCAATGGTGCAAAGCATTTGTCACACATACATAAGCAGTTTTTATTTCACTTGACTTTCCAGAGCTCAACACTAAAGACTGATTTATACTACTGAATCAAGCGCACACGTAAGCTCCGGCGCACGATTGCATAGCCATCGCCGTGGCTGAAGCAGATGCTGACATGCACCTTTTAAACAATTTAACTACACGTCGCAATGATGCATAGCGCAAGTTCTGTGATTGGTCGGTTTGGTAGCGATGACAAGTGTGGGTGGGACTAAGAGCCACGCGGCCGCGTTGGAGTGAGTGTTTACAAGTGTCGAGTGCCGTGAAAGAGTTCCAGATGGAGATGTTTTGTGTTTACCCTATGTTTAATGTTGTTACACGTCCATCGGTTCTAGCTTCTGAATGAGCGAGTTTTAACTATTTGTACAGTAAGGTAGCGTTCAGAAAAAACAAAACACCCACAAAAAAACTCGACTCACGTCGGCGCCAATAGCCTAGTGGTTAAGTGCGCTGACATATAGCACCATAGTGCTCACGGTGACCCGAGTTCGAGTCCCGGCTCGAGGTCCTTTGCCGACCTTTCCCCTCTCTCTGCTCCTAATACTTTCCTGTCAATAATCTTTACTATCCTATCCAAATTAAAGGTGAAAAAACCCTAAAAAAATAGATAATAAAAAAAACTTGACACAGAGGAACATAAAAACGTACTGCCAGCTAGTGTTTCAGAAGTGTTATTGCAGAGCAACACAAACGTATAAAAGTACAAAAGTATAAATGCACGACTATGTGCAAGGCATGCGCTGTGGGTCAGGGTGATCACTCGATACAGAAGTATAAATCTAAGATGTCTAATTAAGAATTTACCAAACGTTTCTCTAGCCACATCAAAAATAAAATAAATTCTTTTTAGCTGAGAAATTTAAATAATGTGTCAAAACAAGCTTAATATAGCTGTACACATGCACTTTGTATTCAACAAAACTTTTCTTTTAAAAAATTTACAAAAAAAAAAAGCATTATTGCCATGCATCTAAAACTTTGTTCAGTTAACTATACATAAATGGAGAGTTAATCTCATATTAAAGCAAAGGATGATAATTAAACCACATTAACAAAAATAACTATGCAAAAGAAAGCAGGTGAAAAACATTCTGTGCGCCATCATGAAAGGATGATCACGTGCACAGTTAACGTTAGGCCCATTAATAATCTGTTCAAAGAAAGGTTAAAGTGAAAGCAGCTACCGCTACTGCTTACAAAAAGACACTTTAAAAAAATCTCGAGCTCTTGAAAGCAGCAGGATGGCTGTGTGAGCA
This sequence comes from Danio aesculapii, assembly GCF_903798145.1. NCBI lineage: Eukaryota > Metazoa > Chordata > Actinopteri > Cypriniformes > Danionidae > Danio > Danio aesculapii. The sequence continues at coordinate 3,616,270 of NC_079454.1, forward strand.
ACGCATTGTCTTGTTTCAAAGAGAACCGATCGCAACAGTTACAATTGCAGAAACGGATGCTCTGCGCAAAGAAATGTGAACGCGCACGCTTTTAAACAATCGCTTGCATCACATCATCTGTGCACGCGACACTGAAGCCCTCGTCACTGAACGAGGATAGTCTCACTGTGCACGTGATCATCCTCACATTCGTTATTCACCGGTTTCTTTTGCTCACGCAAACACAGTCATTTTTGTCATTTCTCACGCTGGCCCCAGGCCATCCTTACTGCTGAACTATGCTTTTTAAGAAAACTACAATTTAAAAATGATTTTCAACCAGCTGGAGGTTGAAAATCAAGTAGGAGTGGCAGTCTAACACACCACGACTGTAAACTACCTGCATTTGGCAGGTTGGCAGGTGTTGATGTCAAGTTCTGGTTATAAAACATAATTTGTGTAGTATTTAGAGCTGAAACGTCGCACACTCTAGTCTAGAGCCGTCATCAAGAGGCTTATTTTACAACTTGTAAAAAGGGGCAAAACACGTTTCACTTGCTTGACCTGAGGTATCACAATCTGTGCTACAAGCAAGTTGCTGACTGAACAAGAATACCAGAATGTGCTCTTTAAAGAATAAATAAAGACGTGTGGAGAGGATCAAAATAAAAAGTGCTCCTTAAAAACATATTTATGGAGGTTTCAATATTTTTTTGTCAAATCATCGATAATTCATCATCACACTGGTAGTATGACTCCACGTTATTTGTTTAAGGTCATCAATTTAATGTTTTAACTCATTAAAACCAGCAGAGATGATCATCTGTGTGCTCTTTCCCACCGCCATCTCCACTTCAGTGCACCATCATCTCTGCTGGTTTTCAGCAGTTCAATCGTATTATTAAATTCATGAGAGTAAATCTGGCTGCACAATATATCGTTTCAGCATTGATAATGCAATGTGCAATAGTCACATCTCAGGAACTGCAATGTTAAGTTTATATGTTGGGATTAAAGCTTACCAGGAGCCTCAGCTCAGAACACGGAGTCACTGAAGAGTTTAACCATATTGAAAGTAGGCTTGTGCCGGTATTCGGTAATGTGATAAATCACGGTAATGAATCACTTCAAATACCGTGAAAAATAATAGATCCGAATTTATATTCTTAGAACGCGCCTTAGCTTATTTTCCATCAACCGCTTGAAGAAACACTGCGTATATGCTGCGCAGAACTGATGCGCACTCTGATGTAAACAATCCCCACATGTAAAAGCCCTGTGTGCACACAGTGCGCGTCGCCGCTGCCACCGCACTATAATCCTCACACGAAGAAGAAGCATGGCGGAAGGAGGAACGCTGCCGACAATTTATCCCCCTTCAAAAAAAAAAGTCAGAGGTTTGGAAATATTTTGGGTTCCAAAAAAATGCAGAGGGATTGCTGATCGAAGACGGTTTCCCTTTGCACATTTACTTTGATATAATTGCTCAAGTTTACTTTTATATTGTGTATTGTTTTATTTATATTTATTTGTATTTAAATGTTTGAAGTACTTTTAGTTAATTAAAAAGTTATTAAAGTTACTAAGTTGACGAAACTGAAGTTTTTTGTGTTTTTTTACCTGTTTCTCTAGTAAAATTACAATATCGTGATAATACCGTATACCGTGATAAAAGCTCAATCAATTAATCGCAGCATGAAAATGTGATACCGGCACATGCCTAATTGAAAGTTTATCAGTCGCATGTGTTTTTAAGACCAGTGACTGTGTGAGCATTTAGGTACTAGAGTTTAAAGTATTCAGGCACATGAAATTGTACTATTTGAAACTCTATTAAAGATGTAATTATTGAATTATTTATACAATGAAGACTATACACAGTGTTATTTTACATTTGATTATCCAATTTCTGAACATGAATACTGTGATTTAACATATTTCACTTTCTTCCAAACTATGATCCAGAATAATCCCCAGAATCATCCCAAACAGTCCTATAATAAGCATAGTAGTGTATCCACATTCACACTGACAGCTTTTAAATAACTTGCAATGTGTGTATCCGCTTCCAGCTTTGACAGGGATATATGGAGTATGGATTACAGCCCGGTATAAACAATAATGACAAAAACATCATAAATTGTAAAATCTAACAATCATGTATCTTTGGTATTGTCCAATCCTATGCAATGCTGTCTGTCAGGAAGATTCTAGTGATGTGTATCGCAATATAGGGGTTACTATGATTTGTATTGTCATACTGTAAACCTTGTGATTTATTTAAAGAAAGAGATCTCATATTAGAAAAACTTTTTTTGACAAGTGAAACAATAGCAAAACTTTGTTTTACAGTTATACTTCAATACTTAAATCAAGGCAAAACAGTTAAAGAAATAATAAAAGGTTTTTGTGCGTTTTAAGGTTCATTCACAAAACATGTCAGCGGCAACGCATCACAGAAGACAACTGGCAATTACATCACTTTTCCGGTGTTGCGTAAATGCGATTAGCTATCATCTGCTCGAGGGTATTTGCATGGCGCTATCTAACTGGCTGACACCTGTGTGACAATTTAAACTTCACTCAAAGTTTCACTTCTATCATCCCAATAATGATCTAATACCTCAGTTTGTCAAGGGGGAATTAATGAAATGTTCCTGAATGAAAGGGAAAGTAGAAAAATTAAAAATGAAACACATAAAATTATATGAAACGCCAAAGGAAACGTGGATAGCCTGGTGACTCAACAACGTTAGTCGATCTATGTGCTTTAACATGTAAAACAGGATCATTAAGGGACATTCAAAAAGCAACTTCCGTTAACACCCTTATTATATTATTCTCTTATTCTGAATAACTGAATAATCAACATTTCATGCATTCCCCCATGACAATCTGAGGTAGTAGATTCTTTTTGATACCGCGCGGCAAATGGAAAGAAAATCCTGTCTGTGGTGCTTTACTGACTAAGTAGGTGCAGAGAATAGTGCCAAACAGCCATGTGGGTATGGGATATCCCGTCCCCAAATGTCACCAACAAGTCCTACACAATGGTAATAAATTTCATTGCGGTGTTTACATGTCTGTATTGCACTTCAATAATGCCACTAAAATATGCATACATGTCTTAATTCCATTTCTGTTTAGTTCAATTCTGACTTTGTGGCTAATGTTTATGATTTATCATTAACACATTCAAATAAATGAGTTAACTGTGTTTGGGATTAAAAATAATGAAGTTACAGAGCTTCTTGCAACATAAAAATAAAAATTTATGTTTTAATTTCTTAATAAGCTTAGTTTCATATTATTCATCTATTTTGAAAAGCATTGTGATGTAAAATGAGTATAAAACTGTTCTGCATTTTAGGGTGTACTCGCACTAGCCACGGTCGTCTTGAATCGTGCCGAAGCACGCTTGTCCTGCCTCCCCTCTCCATTGACAGCCTGCACTCACACTGCATTTCACCTTACAATCCGAGCACACTTACATCATGATGAGCAGCAGTGAGGAGATTGTAAATAAAGAGGATGTATCAGGTCGCCAGACTGGCTTTTTGGTTTCTTTTCTTGTGCATCCCAGCCACCAGCACCCCAACTGAAAGTGTTTTTAGCATAGGGGGTTATGTAGTCACACATGTACTCCTCCTGCATCATTAAATCCAGAGACCTAACCAACTTGTCTTTACTTTAAATAGTAATGTTTCAATATGTATTTGAATAGTAATGGTTTGTTCCTTTAATTGAAAGCTCAGATTTGATGATCATAATTTGTTTTGTTGACGAAGGTTTACCGTATCATTATTATTGACATCTTAAAGATGTTGATCTCCCCTAAAGTTTGCTTAGATTGTTTAGCGTTTACACGTTACCATTGCACACACTTTGTAACATTTTATATAGCGGTTTTAAAAATCTTTAAGACTTATGTTTATTTTATTCTAAGACATAAGAGATAAGGTATTTTTTGTTAAATTTTTTTTGACAAACTAGTTGCCTTAGTAATGTTAGTAAACTAACTAAGTAAGTTAAATTATATATATATACACATATATACACACATATATACATGTATATATATATATATATATATATATATATATATACACATATATACATGTATATATATATATATATATATATATATATATATATATATATATATATATATATATATACACATGTATATATATATATATATATATATATATATATATATATATATATATATATATATATATACACACACATATATACATGTGTATATATACATGTGTATATATATATATATATATATATATATATATATATATATATATATATATATATATATATATATATATATATATGCTGGACTTTAAAAATATTCAATATTTATCAATACCAAATCATATGAAATATTATAATCGAGATATCAGGATCGCCCAGTCCTACTGTAAAACACACACACACACACAAAAATTATTGTTTGCACACACTTGACAAATAAAGCTCATCCTGATTCTCTGATTGTGAATCCTTCATTAAAGAATTGTCCCAATCTTTCCCTTGTTCTTTTAAGCTGTTTATTCAGAGATTTTTAAAACAAGAGAGGTTTTCTCAGTTTATGCAGAGCTGTATTCACCTAACCAATGTGCTGAATTCAAGCAGATATATAAATAAAAATAGTGTTAATTAGGCATGAAAAAATTAAAGGCAAAATGCATTGTGGGATATAAAATTAATGTGGGGTTCGTTCGTAACTTCACATTTTGGCAAATAAATTTGACCATTCCATGCAATACACAGAAATCTGAGTAAAAGGCAGAGTATATGCGAGCAATTCCAGCGTTATGGATGTGAGATTTGCAGTAAAATTTCAAAACATAAATTCACATAGAAACGTCTGTTATATTTTCCAAAACAACTCACCACAGATTGATGGGAGCAGAAAAATATCAATCTGTAAACATTTTTTGTATTTTAAATGAGGTAAATAAATGTTATGGATGTGACAAAAAAAAGTCTGTGAGTTTACAGTATACAACAATTTTCGCAGAAATTCTGTGAAGTGAACCGCACAACCCAAAGGAAATAACGCTAATCAAAAGGATAAGAGTTGGCTCACTATAGAACAAACATAATTGATTGGATTTTATTTGACATTTTTAGCATTTATGAGGAAAACTCTGTTATGGATGTGACAGGTGTGATTTTAGCACTTGTGTGATTTTGATAATTCAAATGTAATTGCTTGAAAACATTATCAGACATTTTTGAGTATTTTTAAAGCACTGTAAAATACTTGCCTGCACAAAAAAAAACGCAGAAACAGTTTCGCTATTGTTGACATTTGCATGGAATTGCTCCTGTGCATTACAGCAGAATGTCTTTCGAAGCATAGAACCACTTCAGAAACATGACATACCAAGAAGACAAATGTTTACCAAGAAGTTTAAACATAATGGAGCACTTATCAAAATGTATATGTTTTTAAAGTCTTTTTTATCTTTATCTGTATTAAAACATCTAAATGAGGAATGAAGCAAAATATGCATTTATGCAATGTCACAGATTAAAACACTCTGAAGTGGTACTAGTAAAAGTGTATTCTGTCCTAAAAGCTTGACTTTTTATTCTAGAGACAATAGAAATTGTCTTGGGATTATTTTAAACAACCATCAGAAACGACTGAAAGCGCTGCCTGTCATAAACGGCGCAACTATACTTATGACAGGCAGATCTTTCATTTGTTTTGCAAGGCCTGATTACCACAAGAGTTTTGTTTCCTTAAAGAAGCAGATGACAAAATTAAGAGAAAATCCTACTCCTGTCATTGACCTGACAATCGATCAATCGTTAATGCAAAGAAATCATGCAACCATAAAAGAAACAGAAAAACTTCAGTTTTTTAACATGGCAGGCTACAACCAAGGATCATTTCATCCTGAAACATTTGTTCAAAATCACACAGATAAAAAGTTCAGTAACTTTACTAACCACGTAGACAGTGTAAAGCATAATTTGGACGTCAACAGACTAAATTAAATCAAAACAGCGAGATAGTGAATCAACCCGATCAGAGTAAACCGGATGCGGGGACGCAACAGGCTGAGGAAAGTTTAACAACTTTTTCATTGCGATGTTTGCCCATAAGTGTGTGCACTAGCAATCAGAGCAGGCCTCACAGACATACAGTAAACCAAACAAATACGACTCAATCAGCCGAGCTGTTCGGCGTCCTTCTCGATCTCGTAAACAGCCGAAAGGCCTAGAGTGAAGCGTTTTTCTCACCGCGTTGGGCGCCGCTCCCCGGGCCGCCTGCAACCCCCGAGACCCCGCGGCGGAACTGCGCTGGGCCGGGCCGCCAGCAGAACCAGGCCCGCTCGGGTACAGACCGCGGTGGGGGAGAAACACACGCCGCCCCGCTGCTTCTCAGACTCGAGAAATCTTCTGACAGCTCTTCTGCTTTTCCCCCCTCTGCTCCCCCTTATTTTCTCTCTTCCTTTTCACTTCCAACAGATAAGAATCAAAATAGTGTCACACAATATGGCGGCCGTGCAAGCAAGCGCCTATCGCGAGACTTTTTCTCGATCTTTTTTTCTTCCTTTGCGCATCATCACACAGAGAAAGCTACTTGCGAATCCTACTATGGAGAAGTCATACATCTTCATAAACTCGTACTAATTCGAGATTCTTCACGACATTGCAAATACTATTAACGAGTGCATTATACCGCGAGGAGGTTTAGAGAATATACATTAGAGAAATAAAATAAAGCATCCGGTTCAGTTTTGTGAGTCAATAAAGCTAACATTTTGTGATTGTTGTTGTTGCGAACACTCTATTTTGGTTGTTGGAATGATAAAATGTCTATGGAGTTTTTTATTATGCATTTTATTTCATTTGTTTATAATTGCATTCCTTAAACATATCATAAAGATATCTGCGAATGACGCAAGCCTGTGGGACATTCTACCAGAAACGTTCATTATCTGTCTTTAAAATAAAACAAAAATACAGTGAATAAAAAGTATTTCATGCCAGAAAATTAAAAACACTTTACAAATTTACAAACCCTTTGTTTTAAGATGTTAAAACAAACATAAATTCAACAATATAGATGCATTACATTACAGTCTTGCACTGAAAATCAAATTAAAAATCATATACAAGACTGGAATACTGCAAAGGGGCAAAATATCAAGAGAAATACTTTTAAGGTTTTCAATACTAAATAAAATAAATAGTATCAATCTCAAATATAGTGGGCGATGCAGTGGTGCAGTAGGTAGTGCACAGCTAGAAGGTCGCTGGTTCGAGCCTCGGCTGGGTCAGTTGGTGTTTCTGTGTGGACAGTTTGCATGTTCTCCTTGTGTTAACGTGGGTTTCCTCCGGGTGCTCCGGTTTTCTCCACGGTCATGCCGTACAGATGAATTGGGTAAGCTAAATTGTCCATAGTGTATGTGAGTGTGAATAGGTGTGTATGTGTTTCCCAGTGATGGGTTGCAGCTGGAGGGGCATCCGCTGCATAAAACAAATGCTGGATAAGTTGGCGGTTCATTCCGCTGTGGCGACCCCTGATTAATAAAGGGACTAAGCTGAAAAGAAAATGAATGAATGAATCTAACATATAAAAAAGGTTACACTTTACAACATGTTTGTTGTTAATTAAGTTAAAGTATTTACTAATGTCAACTCACAGTTTATTAACAATAACTAAATTAACAAGCATAACTTTGGATTTTAATAATGCATCAATAAATGTTAAACTATGATCAATAAATGTTAAGTAAAGTTCATTTTTAGTTCATGTTAGTACATAGATTATCTAAAGAAATCTTACTGCAAAGTGTCACAAAAAAAACGTTTTTCAAGGTTTTAGTAATTAAAATATTAATATCAATCCAAAAAGCAAGAAAAAAACACAGAGAACTTATTATTGTTAATGCAATTGGTCTATAATTCTCAGGTTTTGTTGGATCTTTTCCTGATTTCCTAACAGGGACCACTACTGCAAGGAGATGCCCTTCCTCCCACACACTATTGTGGAACTGCTCTTCTTCTTCTTCTTCTTCTTTAGGTTTTAACAGCAGCTGGTATCCTGTTTGTTTCATTACTGCCCCCTTCTGTAGTATTTTCCTTTTACGCTAAATTTTTTCCAGCCCAGTTTCCCTTAGGAAATTCATCAGGCACTTCATTGTAATATACTTTTGATACTTATTTCTGCGTTTCCTAAACTTATCATCTGAGTTATCATTTCATGTCTTTCTTGTATAAATTTACCACCTGATATCAGTACACGCTCTACTGTCTCATACCCCTGGCACTAATTACATAATCCTGTTACATGTATTCCCATTATTAAAAGAGATCTATTTAAATTACTATGTCCTATTCTCAATCTGATAATAGTTCCTTCTTCTTCTTTACTCATATTCTCATTCCTTACTACCCCTACTTTTTCTATATAGAATACATATGCCTTCCCTTTCCCAGATAGCATACGAATGTGGGCCACTTTAGGCAGTTATGCGACTGTGGTGGTATTCCTTCGGCCCAGACAAAATGAATGTGAGCCTGAAGTGGCCCACCTGTACAATGGCAAAGGCGGGCCAAAGATTCCAATTCATATATGGGCCATTTAAGGCAAAGATTTGGCACTTATGGCAAAATGTAATCTGAATGAGAGCCTAATGTGGCCCATGTGGAAAATGGTAAATTTGGCCCAAATGATGGAGGACAAATGTGGGCCACAGCTGGCAAAAATGTGGCCTAGTCATTTAAGGGTAATCTGGGTCTAAACCTAAAGTGGCTCACACGTGTAGGTGCAAATGTGGCCCAGTTATCTTAAAACATATATGGGCCACTTATGGAAAATATTCGGCACAGTAAACTCTGGCTAATGCAGTCGTTAGCATATAGTGGCCCAGAGGAGATATGGCAAATGTGGCCCGGTTATCCTAAAACAAATGTGGGCCACTTTTGGCAAATATTTGGCACAGTTAGCTCTGGCTAATGTGGCTGTGAGCCTTAAGCGGGCCCAGAGAAGATGTGGCAAATGTGGCCCAGTTATCTTAAAACAAATGTGGACCACATAGACTAAAGTCACCATCATGGAGGAAAGTGTTTGCTTTAGTTGGGCTCATAGCTCTGAACCTCTTGATATGAATTTTCTTTTGGGCTGCTGTAACTTTTAAGAACTTTGCTTGAAAACTTTATTCATTACAGCAAACAAGACAATATAAATAAATAAATTAAATTGTTTATAAATTTATGTTAATTGAAACTGATGTTAACCAATGTTTAATCCATTATTAGAAGTAATGTAATAACATGCTTGCACATGCCACAGAATTATGAAGATTTATAAGCTAAAAAAATTCTATGGTTCAACTTCTGCTCACAGAGACATCAATAATCATCGTATGAACCTCAACAACAGAGACAATTAACAAAATGAACAAAACTCACAAACAGGAGACTAAAAGTGACAAAATCAACAACGTCAACATAAACAGCAGAATCAACAGCAAATTAATGAAAACTGGAGCATCAATAAGCTATAGAATGTATTCATACTGCAATGCATGCTGGGATTTTTGTACTTTGCCACACCCAGCAAGTGTAAGGTGTAAGCCAGATCTGGGCCAGAATAAAAGCAGGTAACAGGGTCAGTTCTGGTTAATTTGATTGAATTCTGGCTGATATGTGATATTGCTATGGCTTAATTCTGGCCCAGATCTAACAAACAGGAATGGACCGCCCAAGTGCTATCATTCCATGCGGTATGTGTGCCGGATTTGAGCCACATGAATTTTGCTAGCCGGGATATGAAATAGGCTAAACATTATTAAATACCCACGAGGCAATTGTGACTTTATATCATGTTTCCTTCCTATTAAAAATAAATATATTTCCAATCTGATATGTGATGGGCAGAGAAAAAGTAGCATGAGTTGAGCAGACGGTGGATTCGAACCCGGTTAATGATCGATCGCGTCAAAAGATGTAGCTGTGCACTTTACGAGGTACGCAACTCATGCTATCATATTTCTGCACTCTTTATTTATCATGTCTCTGTCAATCGGACACTGATGTGCAGAAACCGTGAATATAGCTTATTCCAAGTAGGTGCGCTATTTGCACCTAAAAAGACTCTCTGAAATTGGCTTTTTTTTTCCTCTCCTCGCAGGGGCCCCAAGTACACACGGGCCCCTGGACCTGTGCCCATAACAAGAGCTGATTTATACTTCTGCATCAAGCTCACGCGTATGCTATGGAGCAGCCTACGCGTGGACGCATAGCCCCTCGCCGTTGCCGTCGCTGACGCGCACCTCTCAAAAAAATGTAACGTGTACATGTAGCGCAAGCTCTGTGATTGGTCGGCTTGATATCGCTGACGAGTGTGGCAGAGGTCAAGCCGTGCGAGCGTGATGCAGCGGGTGTTTTACAAGTGTGGAGTCCCATGAAGGAGCTCCGGATGGAGACTGCTGTTTGTGTTTTACTTATGATATAAGTTGTTGCACGTTAGCCTGTTCCCACCTCAAAATGAGCGTATTTGTGCCACTTGTACATTAAGGAATCGTTTGGAAAAAAAAAAAACACCAGTGAAGGAATCGACACAGAGAACATAAACACTACTGCCAGCTCGTGTTTCGGAAGTGTATTGCAGAGCAACAGAAACAGCGCGCAGAAGTATAAATGCACGCCTACATGCAAGGCTTGCGCCTAATGGCTCGTTTCCAATGACTGGTACGGTACGGTACGGTTCGGTTTGGTAGGGTCACCTTTATCAGGCTTGCGTTTCCACTAACAAGGGTACCCTTTGGTGGGCGTTGGTATGACAGAAAGTTTCAGTAACGTCATTCTAGCTCGAGGAAATGTCTACAGTAAAGCTGTATGAGGTCGTTCACATATCATATGAGAAGCACTTCTCACAAAACAGTATGCTTTACACACATAAACACTTGGTGTAGAATGTTTATTACTAACTTTTCAATGAACATGAGTTGATTATAAATGCAGATCAAAGACAGTGCGAAACAGCCTACTGTAACGTCTGTAATATATTAAATAACTAAATAAATGAACATATATAAACACATACAGCCCCCTTACAGTCTTCCGATATGTCCAACTACAGAAGAACTACATAAAGTAGACATTTCACCCGTATTTAATGTGCTCCTTTTTTTCCCGGCTTACCCTCAGTGCTGTGCCCACTGCTCAACAGTTTGCATCTGTGCAAAACCGGTCCGTGGTAGTAGCGGACAGTATCTCTGCCTATCTATCACTCTGGGGCCGGTGTGTCGACCGCAAATAGTTATGCACTTGCAAAACGGTGTTTTAGACAGTTTTGTCAAAAATATTGTAATGTTTAACAGTTTATTAGAGCCACAAAGTATCTTAAACTTGTTTTCACGTTTGAATTGCCAAGGAATGTGCTAAATAAATAAAAATAAAAATACCCACAGTAAAACAGTTATATAAAATAAATATTAGTTTAAATACATTCATAGTATTTTTAAACATTTTTTATGTAAATTAGAGAAGTTTACATTCAACAAAAATATTTTTTAGTTTATTTTAAAAATTACAAATGGAATAATTTAAGTCACAATTAAATGATCTGATTGAGTGATGGAAAAATGGAGTGATGGAGGTAAAACTTTAATTGAATGATCAGTCAAGTGTTTCCGAATGAAATCTGTTTAAAATAAAAGTCATACACTGAAAAAAATTATTCAAAGCATGATTCCTTGGATTACTCAACTTTTTTACGTTAAGTGGGCTTGTAAACAATTTACTTGGGCTGAATTTAAACAAACAAATTAAGTTGAAACATGCTCAATTTAATTGTTGTTTAAATTCAACACAAAAAATTGTTTGCAACAGTTTTTGCATGCAACACTTTTTTTCAGTGTACAACAAAGACACTCATGAAACAAAATGTGGATTGTAATTGTATTTTTTATTAGATGGTGGTTTTAAGACCCTTTAAAAATAGTAGATAATCCATAAATATAGGGGAGAATCCAGAAAAACAAAACAAAACAGAAATTCAACAATATAGATGCATTACATTACCATTCTCACTGAAGAAAAGAAATTAAAAACCATCTACAGGACTAAAATATGCTAAGGAGCAAAATATTCAAGAATAATACAAACCCTTTAAGGTTTTTAAATACTAAATAAAATAAATAGTATCAATCCAAAATATGAAAAAAGGTAAAACTTTACAATAAAATTGAATTAGTTAATTAAGTTTATGTATTTACTAACGTGAACAAACAATGAACAACACGTTTATTGCAGTATTTATTCTTCTATGCTAAATATAATAGAAATAAACAGAGTAATTTTTAAAAGAAGATATATAATTTTCTAAATAATTCTGTTATCATGATGATTGCACACTGTCAAGAAATGATGAACTCAGTTAGAAATGACAATATAATTTCATAGAAGCAGAAGATTTTAATTTAATTAATTTAGCTTTTTCAACTATATGGGGTTAAACAATACAAAAACAATGAACTGAAAAAGAAATTAGTTGAAAAAATGATACATAAAATATAAAACTTCTTTTTTTTTGTAGATTTCATTTGCAAAAACAGTGAATTGCAATTTATTGAATTGCAAAGTTTTTATAATAATATAGCATGTAATTAATGTTATTACTAATTAAATACGATGCTGGGATTATGCTTACTGTAGTAAAGAGTTAGAAAATAGTGTCAGAGTGTCAAAACGCCAGTCCTCGTTAGTATAGTGGACAGTATCTCCGCCTGTCACGCGGAAGACCGGGGTTCGATTCCCCGACGGGGAGGGTTGTTTTTTTTTAGGGTGGCTGAACTCCTCACCCCAGCTCAGGCTTCAGCATAGAACTGTCCAACAAAACAAACCCACCATGCAAGATTGGCCATGGCCTTCTTGTGGTACACAAGTCTCGCTTTTGTGATAAATGAGCCTCACTTCTTTGCTGTGGTCCCAAAGACTGCAATTGTGAAGAGAGGGAAAAAATGACACACAGATTCATGAAAAATGACACACAGCTGGAGAGAATGATCTTAATTCATGCTACACGTGATGGTTGGAGCAACAACAAACATTCGGACAAAGCAGAGATACATACATAAACGCTCTCCCACGACACGTTCTGCAATTCAACAATCAAGCGCAGCTCTGCAAACAGCAGAGCCCCCAAAAATAAGCAAAACTCAAATTAGGTCCTCTCCACGGAAATCTTTAGTAAAAGGCGAAAGATTTGTACGTGATTGAAGAGAAACTCAAGCTGTTGAGCTCAGCCACGGGTCAGAGCACTTCCTCTGACACACCGCAATGTTCGGCAAGGGTGACATTTGGCCTGGCAATTTTCCTTCGTTGAAAGGAAGGCATCGAAGCATTATGCAGTACAGAATGAGGCCAGATAGACAGACAGACAGACCCAAGAGGTGCAGTCTTGGGTTAAGACAAATATATCCACATGTTCACAGCAGCATTGAGAATTAAACAAATAAAAGTGATGTCACCATGCAAAATTACGTGACCAGGCAGCTTAGAGCCCAGTCCTTTGTAACAGCCAAAGGCTTTGAGTGTGACTAAAACCAGCAGAAGCTACAGTCTGTTCTCTTGACTGGCCGATGGCTCGTTCTTTTTAGTACATGTCTGACTCTGCCTGTCCTAAGGAGAAATGGCTAGGCTTTGCTTTAGTGAGACCGCTGGCAGAGAGTTGCTACCCACGCTTGACACATCCACGAGAGCGACAGTCCTCGTTAGTATAGTGGACAGTATCTCCGCCTGTCACGCGGAAGACCGGGGTTCGATTCCCCGACGGGGAGGGTTGTTTTTTTTAGGGTGGCTGAACTCCTCACCCCAGCTCAGGCTTCAGCATAGAACTGTCCAACAAAACAAACCCACCATGCAAGATTGGCCATGGCCTTCTTGTGGTACACAAGTCTCGCTTTTGTGATAAATGAGCCTCACTTCTTTGCTGTGGTCCCAAAGACTGCAATTGTGAAGAGAGGGAAAAAATGACACACAGATTCATGAAAAATGACACACAGCTGGAGAGAATGATCTTAATTCATGCTACACGTGATGGTTGGAGCAACAACAAACATTCGGACAAAGCAGAGATACATACATAAACGCTCTCCCACGACACGTTCTGCAATTCAACAATCAAGCGCAGCTCTGCAAACAGCAGAGCCCCCAAAAATAAGCAAAACTCAAATTAGGTCCTCTCCACGGAAATCTTTAGTAAAAGGCGAAAGATTTGTACGTGATTGAAGAGAAACTCAAGCTGTTGAGCTCAGCCACGGGCCAGAGCACTTCCTCTGACACACCGCAATGTTCGGCAAGGGTGACATTTGGCCTGGCAATTTTGCTTCGTTGAAAGGAAGGCATCGAAGCATTATGCAATACAGAATGAGGCCAGACAGACAGACAGACAGACCCAAGAGGTGCAGTCTTGGGTTAAGACAAATATATCCACATGTTCACAGCAGCATTGAGATTTAAACAAATAAAAGTGATGTCACCATGCAAAATTACGTGACCAGGCAGCTTAGAGCCCAGTCCTTTGTAACAGCCAAAGGCTTTGAGTGTGACTAAAACCAGCAGAAGCTACAGTCTGTTCTCTTGACTGGCCGATGGCTCGTTCTTTTTAGTACATGTCTGACTCTGCCTGTCCTAAGGAGAAATGGCTAGGCTTTGCTTTAGTGAGACTGCTGGCAGAGAGTTGCTACCCACGCTTGACACATCTACGAGAGCGACAGTCCTCGTTAGTATAGTGGACAGTATCTCCGCCTGTCACGCGGAAGACCGGGGTTCGATTCCCCGACGGGGAGGGTTGTTTTTTTTTTAGGGTGGCTGAACTCCTCACCCCAGCTCAGGCTTCAGCATAGAACTGTCCAACAAAACAAACCCACCATGCAAGATTGGCCATGGCCTTCTTGTGGTACACAAGTCTCGCTTTTGTGATAAATGAGCCTCACTTCTTTGCTGTGGTCCCAAAGACTGCAATTGTGAAGAGAGGGAAAAAATGACACACAGATTCATGAAAAATGACACACAGCTGGAGAGAATGATCTTAATTCATGCTACACGTGATGGTTGGAGCAACAACAAACATTCGGACAAAGCAGAGCTACATACATAAACGCTCTCCCACGACACGTTCTGCAATTCGACAATCAAGCGCAGCTCTGCAAACAGCAGAGCCCCCAAAAATAAGCAAAACTCAAATTAGGTCCTCTCCACGGAAATCTTTAGTAAAAGGCGAAAGATTTGTACGTGATTGAAGAGAAACTCAAGCTGTTGAGCTCAGCCACGGGCCAGAGCACTTCCTCTGACACACCGCAATGTTCGGCAAGGGTGACATTTGGCCTGGCAATTTTGCTTCGTTGAAAGGAAGGCATCGAAGCATTATGCAGTACAGAATGAGGCCAGACAGACAGACAGACCCAAGAGGTGCAGTCTTGGGTTAAGACAAATATATCCACATGTTCACAGCAGCATTGAGAATTAAACAAATAAAAGTGATGTCACCATGCAAAATTACGTGACCAGGCAGCTTAGAGCCCAGTCCTTTGTAACAGCCAAAGGCTTTGAGTGTGACTAAAACCAGCAGAAGCTACAGTCTGTTCTCTTGACTGGCCGATGGCTCGTTCTTTTTAGTACATGTCTGACTCTGCCTGTCCTAAGGAGAAATGGCTAGGCTTTGCTTTAGTGAGACTGCTGGCAGAGAGTTGCTACCCACGCTTGACACATCTACGAGAGCGACAGTCCTCGTTAGTATAGTGGACAGTATCTCCGCCTGTCACGCGGAAGACCGGGGTTCGATTCCCCGACGGGGAGGGTTGTTTTTTTTTTAGGGTGGCTGAACTCCTCACCCCAGCTCAGGCTTCAGCATAGAACTGTCCAACAAAACAAACCCACCATGCAAGATTGGCCATGGCCTTCTTGTGGTACACAAGTCTCGCTTTTGTGATAAATGAGCCTCACTTCTTTGCTGTGGTCCCAAAGACTGCAATTGTGAAGAGAGGGAAAAAATGACACACAGATTCATGAAAAATGACACACAGCTGGAGAGAATGATCTTAATTCATGCTACACGTGATGGTTGGAGCAACAACAAACATTCGGACAAAGCAGAGATACATACATAAACGCTCTCCCACGACACGTTCTGCAATTCGACAATCAAGCGCAGCTCTGCAAACAGCAGAGCCCCCAAAAATAAGCAAAACTCAAATTAGGTCCTCTCCACGGAAATCTTTAGTAAAAGGCGAAAGATTTGTACGTGATTGAAGAGAAACTCAAGCTGTTGAGCTCAGCCACGGGCCAGAGCACTTCCTCTGACACACCGCAATGTTCGGCAAGGGTGACATTTGGCCTGGCAATTTTGCTTCGTTGAAAGGAAGGCATCGAAGCATTATGCAGTACAGAATGAGGCCAGACAGACAGACAGACAGACCCAAGAGGTGCAGTCTTGGGTTAAGACAAATATATCCACATGTTCACAGCAGCATTGAGAATTAAACAAATAAAAGTGATGTCACCATGCAAAATTACGTGACCAGGCAGCTTAGAGCCCAGTCCTTTGTAACAGCCAAAGGCTTTGAGTGTGACTAAAACCAGCAGAAGCTACAGTCTGTTCTCTTGACTGGCCGATGGCTCGTTCTTTTTAGTACATGTCTGACTCTGCCTGTCCTAAGGAGAAATGGCTAGGCTTTGCTTTAGTGAGACCGCTGGCAGAGAGTTGCTACCCACGCTTGACACATCCACGAGAGCGACAGTCCTCGTTAGTATAGTGGACAGTATCTCCGCCTGTCACGCGGAAGACCGGGGTTCGATTCCCCGACGGGGAGGGTTGTTTTTTTTTAGGGTGGCTGAACTCCTCACCCCAGCTCAGGCTTCAGCATAGAACTGTCCAACAAAACAAACCCACCATGCAAGATTGGCCATGGCCTTCTTGTGGTACACAAGTCTCGCTTTTGTGATAAATGAGCCTCACTTCTTTGCTGTGGTCCCAAAGACTGCAATTGTGAAGAGAGGGAAAAAATGACACACAGATTCATGAAAAATGACACACAGCTGGAGAGAATGATCTTAATTCATGCTACACGTGATGGTTGGAGCAACAACAAACATTCGGACAAAGCAGAGATACATACATAACGCTCTCCCACGACACGTTCTGCAATTCGACAATCAAGCGCAGCTCTGCAAACAGCAGAGCCCCCAAAAATAAGCAAAACTCAAATTAGGTCCTCTCCACGGAAATCTTTAGTAAAAGGCGAAAGATTTGTACGTGATTGAAGAGAAACTCAAGCTGTTGAGCTCAGCCACGGGCCAGAGCACTTCCTCTGACACATCGCAATGTTCGGCAAGGGTGACATTTGGCCTGGCAATTTTGCTTCGTTGAAAGGAAGGCATCGAAGCATTATGCAATACAGAATGAGGCCAGACAGACAGACAGACAGACCCAAGAGGTGCAGTCTTGGGTTAAGACAAATATATCCACATGTTCACAGCAGCATTGAGATTTAAACAAATAAAAGTGATGTCACCATGCAAAATTACGTGACCAGGCAGCTTAGAGCCCAGTCCTTTGTAACAGCCAAAGGCTTTGAGTGTGACTAAAACCAGCAGAAGCTACAGTCTGTTCTCTTGACTGGCCGATGGCTCGTTCTTTTTAGTACATGTCTGACTCTGCCTGTCCTAAGGAGAAATGGCTAGGCTTTGCTTTAGTGAGACTGCTGGCAGAGAGTTGCTACCCACGCTTGACACATCTACGAGAGCGACAGTCCTCGTTAGTATAGTGGACAGTATCTCCGCCTGTCACGCGGAAGACCGGGGTTCGATTCCCCGACGGGGAGGGTTGTTTTTTTTTTAGGGTGGCTGAACTCCTCACCCCAGCTCAGGCTTCAGCATAGAACTGTCCAACAAAACAAACCCACCATGCAAGATTGGCCATGGCCTTCTTGTGGTACACAAGTCTCGCTTTTGTGATAAATGAGCCTCACTTCTTTGCTGTGGTCCCAAAGACTGCAATTGTGAAGAGAGGGAAAAAATGACACACAGATTCATGAAAAATGACACACAGCTGGAGAGAATGATCTTAATTCATGCTACACGTGATGGTTGGAGCAACAACAAACATTCGGACAAAGCAGAGATACATACATAAACGCTCTCCCACGACACGTTCTGCAATTCAACAATCAAGCGCAGCTCTGCAAACAGCAGAGCCCCCAAAAATAAGCAAAACTCAAATTAGGTCCTCTCCACGGAAATCTTTAGTAAAAGGCGAAAGATTTGTACGTGATTGAAGAGAAACTCAAGCTGTTGAGCTCAGCCACGGGCCAGAGCACTTCCTCTGACACACCGCAATGTTCGGCAAGGGTGACATTTGGCCTGGCAATTTTGCTTCGTTGAAAGGAAGGCATCGAAGCATTATGCAGTACAGAATGAGGCCAGACAGACAGACCCAAGAGGTGCAGTCTTGGGTTAAGACAAATATATCCACATGTTCACAGCAGCATTGAGAATTAAACAAATAAAAGTGATGTCACCATGCAAAATTACGTGACCAGGCAGCTTAGAGCCCAGTCCTTTGTAACAGCCAAAGGCTTTGAGTGTGACTAAAACCAGCAGAAGCTACAGTCTGTTCTCTTGACTGGCCGATGGCTCGTTCTTTTTAGTACATGTCTGACTCTGCCTGTCCTAAGGAGAAATGGCTAGGCTTTGCTTTAGTGAGACCTGCTGGCAGAGAGTTGCTACCCACGCTTGACACATCTACGAGAGCGACAGTCCTCGTTAGTATAGTGGACAGTATCTCCGCCTGTCACGCGGAAGACCGGGGTTCGATTCCCCGACGGGGAGGGTTGTTTTTTTTTAGGGTGGCTGAACTCCTCACCCCAGCTCAGGCTTCAGCATAGAACTGTCCAACAAAACAAACCCACCATGCAAGATTGGCCATGGCCTTCTTGTGGTACACAAGTCTCGCTTTTGTGATAAATGAGCCTCACTTCTTTGCTGTGGTCCCAAAGACTGCAATTGTGAAGAGAGGGAAAAAATGACACACAGATTCATGAAAAATGACACACAGCTGGAGAGAATGATCTTAATTCATGCTACACGTGATGGTTGGAGCAACAACAAACATTCGGACAAAGCAGAGATACATACATAAACGCTCTCCCACGACACGTTCTGCAATTCGACAATCAAGCGCAGCTCTGCAAACAGCAGAGCCCCCAAAAATAAGCAAAACTCAAATTAGGTCCTCTCCACGGAAATCTTTAGTAAAAGGCGAAAGATTTGTACGTGATTGAAGAGAAACTCAAGCTGTTGAGCTCAGCCACGGGCCAGAGCACTTCCTCTGACACATCGCAATGTTCGGCAAGGGTGACATTTGGCCTGGCAATTTTGCTTCGTTGAAAGGAAGGCATCGAAGCATTATGCAATACAGAATGAGGCCAGACAGACAGACAGACAGACCCAAGAGGTGCAGTCTTGGGTTAAGACAAATATATCCACATGTTCACAGCAGCATTGAGATTTAAACAAATAAAAGTGATGTCACCATGCAAAATTACGTGACCAGGCAGCTTAGAGCCCAGTCCTTTGTAACAGCCAAAGGCTTTGAGTGTGACTAAAACCAGCAGAAGCTACAGTCTGTTCTCTTGACTGGCCGATGGCTCGTTCTTTTTAGTACATGTCTGACTCTGCCTGTCCTAAGGAGAAATGGCTAGGCTTTGCTTTAGTGAGACTGCTGGCAGAGAGTTGCTACCCACGCTTGACACATCTACGAGAGCGACAGTCCTCGTTAGTATAGTGGACAGTATCTCCGCCTGTCACGCGGAAGACCGGGGTTCGATTCCCCGACGGGGAGGGTTGTTTTTTTTTAGGGTGGCTGAACTCCTCACCCCAGCTCAGGCTTCAGCATAGAACTGTCCAACAAAACAAACCCACCATGCAAGATTGGCCATGGCCTTCTTGTGGTACACAAGTCTCGCTTTTGTGATAAATGAGCCTCACTTCTTTGCTGTGGTCCCAAAGACTGCAATTGTGAAGAGAGGGAAAAAATGACACACAGATTCATGAAAAATGACACACAGCTGGAGAGAATGATCTTAATTCATGCTACACTTGATGGTTGGAGCAACAACAAACATTCGGACAAAGCAGAGATACATACATAAACGCTCTCCCACGACACGTTCTGCAATTCGAACAATCAAGCGCAGCTCTGCAAACAGCAGAGCCCCCAAAAATAAGCAAAACTCAAATTAGGTCCTCTCCACGGAAATCTTTAGTAAAAGGCGAAAGATTTGTACGTGATTGAAGAGAAACTCAAGCTGTTGAACTCAGCCGCGGTTTTTTTTACTAACCCCAAACTGTAACACTGTTTTGGGGTTAGAAAACAACAAAATAGACACAATGGAGAAAGAGAATGGACAGGACACAAATGGAAAAAGATACAAACATGATTGAAAGGACAGCAAGGAAACATGGGCAACAGTTGTCTCAAAGAAAATGAAGGAAAACTAAGTGGTCAAGAAAAGAAAGGAGAACTACAATCAAATGCAAGTATTGAAAGCGAAAAGAATATTGAAGGACAAAGGAATGATTTGAGTCAGAAACAACAAATGCTGAACAAACTAAAAAAGCAAGCAAGATATCAAAGAGACTACAAGAAGGAAGCCACCGTAACAATGATGGTAAGAGAAATTGAAAACTCAACTATAAATAACAATCAAAGCAGTGGAAGACAAAGTTGGGATTGGCAAATTATTTGGACTGAGACGGAAAAACAACAATGAATTTGAACTGACAATGGAAAGTGAAAAAGAATGCGAGATATTGATGAATGGACTGATGATTAATGGAGAAGAATGTGAGATGAAAAAGCTGTGTGCAACAGAAAAAATGGTGTCTTTTCTGAACTTGCCCAGTTATATACAGGATGAGGAGATGCAACAAAAACTGAGTAATTGGGGAGTAACTCCTATACTTCCAATAAGAAGAAAATATCATCCGGGAACAATGGTGGCAGACGGAACACGCTTTGTGAAGGTAAAATTTCCCAAAGAAGTTAAATCTTTACCATACAATGTTGGCTTTGTGACAGAAGAAGGGATACAATATTTCAGAGTGATTCATGATAATCAACTGAAAATGTGCAGACTTTGCTCCAGTACAGAGCATGAGAAACAAGACTGCCCAAATTTCACATGCAGAAGATGTCTTCAGCAGGGGCATTATGTGCGGGACTGCGAAGTTCCGCAGTGCCAGGGCTGCGAAAGGGCATCAACAAGATGTAACTGTGAAAAAGAGGAGGAAATTGAAAGGATGGAAATACAAGTGTCACTTGATAATACGGCAACAGAAAGGAAGGAGGACAAACAGAGAAGAAAACAATACAGAAGAGGACAGATATGAGCAAGAGGATAAAGGAATGGAACTGGGAGAAGGAGCAAACGAGGAGGAAGGAGAACCAAATAATCGACAATTTGATGAAGAACAATATGATGAAGGCGCTATAGAACTGAACAATGAAGAGAGACAGGAGAAAAAAAGGACTGAGGACAATGAAACAAGAGCACTAAATGAGGTAAGAGGAATGGATTTTGAAAGGGGGAATTATGGACTGGAAAAAAAAGAAAAAGGAAAAAGATAAAAGATTTAAAATCAAGATCTAAAAGTGGCTTAACGTTGAACTGGTTCTACAACCGCAGAAATGAGAAGAGATTAAAGAAAGAATGGAAAGGAAAAAATTTGAAAAAGGAGATGCAAGAAACATTTGTTTAAGTGACAGTGACTCAGAATGAATGGTGTTTATTGGTTTATCCAATAATTATCCTAATGAGTAATGTATGTGTGGTATCACTGAATGTAAGAGGATTGTCAAATGTGAAAAGTTTGAAAGATTAACGTGTTGACAAAAAAGTGTGATATATTTAGTTTACAAGAGACAAAGTGGGAAGATGAGATTAAAAATGATATGAGAAAATTGTGGAATGGTGAAATATTTAGTAATGGAGATATAGAAAAGAAAGCGGGGTAGCAATTTTGATAAAAAGAGGGATTTTGAAAAAGGAGAATTAGACTATAAAGACACAAATGGAAGAATTATGATTGTAAAAGTTATGTATAGTGGGAAAAGTTTTAGAGTATGCAACATACATGTACCAAATGAGGAAAAGGAGAAATATAACTTTTATATGGAAATAGATAAGTTAATAGAAAAGAATGAAAACATATTTATTTTAGGAGATTTTAATATTGCCGTGCAAAGAATAGATATAGATGACTCAATGGATTTTAGAACAGACAGAGGAAGGAATGAACTACAAAATTTAATGAGGAAATGTGATTTGGTAGATGTATGGAGAGAGCAAAATGGTATGAAAAAAGAATATTCAAGAAGACAAATTGTAAATAGGATTTTAAAGCAAAGTAGAATTGACTTGTTTTTATGTAAGAAAAAAGAAGTGCAATATGTTAACAAAGTTTTATACAAAACCTATAGAGAGAGTGATCATGACTTTTTTATGGATAACAATGAATTTGGATTGAAAAAGGACCAGGAGTGTGGATACTTAACACTGAGTTGTTAAAAATAGAAATGTATTAAATGGAAATAGAAAATATAATAATCAATAGTGTGAATGATGAAACGTTTGAAACAGAAACAAGATTATGGTGGAATAATCTGAAAAATAGAATAAAAGAATACTCAATAAATATATCAGAAAAAAGACAAAAGGCAAAAAAATTCAAGGAAAATAAAATTAGAAAAGAATGGAATGAAGAAATGAGAATTACAGGAAAAGCTGAAGAAAATCGAAAAAGAAAAGTGTAAGGGAGTAATTATTAGAAGCAGAGCTAAAGACATTGTAGAAGGAGAAAGAAGTACAAAATAATTTTATGAATTAGAAAAAACAAGACAGAGAGCAGCTATAGTAAAATGTATAAAAACACAAGATGGGAAAACTGTAGAAGACAAAGATGGAATATTAAAGGAAACTAGACGATTTTATAAGGAATTATTTACAGAAAATGGAGTAGTTTTAAAGGGCACATAGGTTACCCCTTTTTTCATATTTAATGTAAGTATTTTGTGTCCCCAGAATGTGTCTGTAAAGTTTCAGCTCAAAACACCCATCAGATTATTTATTATAGCTGTTTGAAGTGTCTATATTATAGCTGGAAAAAAGGTTTTGCTGTTTTTTTGTACTAGCCCTTTAAGGCTAGTCCTCCCCGCCCACCGTTCCCACGTGCCTGTCAGCGATCGCAGCCCTCGGCTGCCTCAGAAAGTAGATCTCACATAACGTGTGTGAGAAATACTACAGTAAGAACTTTAACAATCAGTATTTGATGCATTTTTTGTGGATTTGCAACAATGAGTCACACACAATGTCATTACAAAGTTCACGCACACACACAGCAAGGACACAAACACATAGTGCAGACACATACACACACAAACGTAGCGCAAACATACACACACACACACTTAGCTCAGACACGCAGACACACACACACACACACACACAGAAAGAGAGAGAAAGAGCGTTAAGCTTTGCTCTCGTTTTGCACGCATGAGACATTACACTGGTAATATCCACTGCTGTATCGATATCTCTTATATTAATGTACAAAATAAACCTGATTTAACGTCCACAAACCAGGATTGAAGCATCTTCTTTTATAATTGTTCTGACACGCAGCTGTGCATCTGAAGTAAATCGCTGTAATTCATTACACACATGCTCTGTTTTAAAACATTTTAAACTTGTGAAACTCACTCTTGATCATGTTTGATGATGATTGATGATCCTAGCGAACTGAACAGACCTTTTATTCCC
Organism: Danio aesculapii; assembly: GCF_903798145.1. Classification (NCBI taxonomy): domain Eukaryota; kingdom Metazoa; phylum Chordata; class Actinopteri; order Cypriniformes; family Danionidae; genus Danio; species Danio aesculapii. The sequence continues at coordinate 3,640,116 of NC_079454.1, forward strand.
GGCTGCTTTGCGCTCGTCCTCTCTTGATGATATGATTATACACGTGACTACCGGACATGTTAATGCGCGCAGCTGTCAATCAATATTGGTGGGCGGGGGGACCGCTCCTCTATGTAAAGTTGCGGTCGATTTGAAAACCGCTCCAATTGGTCCACCGTTTTTATGTTGTTAAATTTGAAAATAAAGGACTGGGTGTGTTTATTTCACCCCAATATGACAGTTTATACACTATACTTACACACATTTCTGTCCAAACAGCTTGAAAAGTAGATTTTTCACCATAGGTGCCCTTTAAATGATGAAAATTTTTTATTAGAAAAAATAACAGTAAAATTAAATAAAGAGGACAAGGAAATGTGCGAGAGTGAGATAACAGATTTGGCAATAAAAACAGCTATTGATCAGTTGAGAAATGGGAAAAGTTGAGTTTTATAAAGTTTTTAAAAATGTTTTAAGTCCTATTTTAAATAGAATATACAGTGATATTTATGAAAAAGGGGAGTTAACTATTAGTATGAAAAAAGGAATGGTTAAAATGATTTTTAAAAGAAATGGAGACAAGGGAGACTTAAAAAATTACAGACCCTTAAGTATGCTGAACACAGACTATAAAATTTTTGCGAAAGTCTTAGCTAATAGATTGAAAGTAGTTGTACCAAACACAATCAAAACAAATCAAGCATATGCGGTTCTAAAAAGAGACATAACGGATGTCATAAACAATATAAGATATATAATATGGTATATGAGAGAGGAAAAAGAAACAGGATATATAATTAGTAGATTTGGAAAAAGCTTTTGATAGAGTGGAACACAAATATATGATGAATGTAATGGAGAGATTTGGTTTTGGAAAAAGATATTTACAATGGATAAAATGTTTATATGCAGATATAACAAGCTGTATAAAAGTAAATGGTTTTTTAACTAAAGATTTTAAAATAACAAGATCGATAAGACAATGTCAGCACTACAATACTCACTTGTATCTGAAACATTGGGGTTAGCAATTGATAATAAAAAGCAAATACGTGGATTATGTATAAAAGGAACAGAGTTAGAACAAAAAATATTTCAATATGCTGATGATACCACTTTAATAGTAAAAGATATTAAAAGTATTGAAAAAGCAGAGGAAATTTTAAACAGATATTGTAAAGGATCCGGAGCAAAAATTAATAAGGAAAAAACTAAATACATGAGAATAGGAAAAACAAAGGTTTTACCAGAAAAAAAATCTAATTTAAAGAGGAGAAAATCAATATGAAGATTTTAGGTATACGGGTTGGTGAAAATGAAAATGAAACAAGGAATTTAGTGTGGGAGGAAGTTTTAAAAGGAATGGAAAAAAGATTACATTTCT